>NW_027496201.1:0-239801 GCF_021521415.1 Bidens hawaiensis
CTCTTTAGGTATGTTCTAGATGGTGATTTATTCTAGATCTGTGATGGTTTGTTAACAACTTTATGACAAGTTTAGCTTAAACTTTAGAAAGTGGTGGAAGCTAACACTAAGGCATGCGTTATGAACCACTGATACAAAGACGTGGTCTTGTTCAAATCATAAGTGTCGAGTTGTCTTCATAAGTAAAGTTAAACAAACTATATCAAAATACAAGAAATTTGGGGGAAACCATTTAAGAAACTACTCTTTAGAAGTATGTAGAAATGGTAATTGATATGATTTATCAAATTTGTATGGAAAGGAAGAACCTTTCTCTACCCCATTTGAAAGTTGGATGATGTTATCCAATAACACTTAAATGTGGGGGGGTGTTTTGCATTTGAACATGGAAGGTTTACCTGTAAGGATGCCTCATTTGAAATTTGGATGATGTTATCCAATAACACTTAAATGTGGGGGAAGGTTTACCAATAAGGATAATTATCTAAAAATTTTAAACATGTGACCTCGTGGAGTACACAATGGTCATAACGATCTAATCTAGTGATTATAATCGAATGCCAAAAGGTTGCTAGATGTATGATATGGCATACTAGAGGCAATATTAACTTACAAGTTAAGAGCACGTCATAACAACTCATCTTAATTGAAATTATCTAGTATGACTTGACAAAGTCATAGATAATGGTTTTGGATCCAACAACCCAGGGGTTGATGAGAGATGAAGTTGTGGAATGAGACTAAAGCCCATGAAAAAAAAGGATATATGAAGGAAAACCTAACTTAGTTGACTGGAGATCCCAAGATCTAAGTTCAATAGGACAACCTAATTGTATATCTAAGGGTGGTCACTATGGAGGCATAGCCAATGTATAAGTTGACATATAAGCTAATATATATTTATATATATATCCTCCTAAATTGTAAAGGGAGTGTAACTACTTCCTAGTCCATTCCTATAACAACAGTGGCATGTTGTGCGACTAAGCATAATTTATGGTTAATGATTTATGTAAATCATTATAACCTCAATGCTTTTAATGATTTATAAATAATCACCTATGTGAAAGAGAAGTGAGGTCGCTTCGAATGAAAGTGTGGGATGCACAATTTTTAGAGCTTTCACAGAACCAGGCTAGTGTTCCAGGACCATAATGGACACGACAATGAGGGGATATGCTCGGCTAGGGAGAGTATTGTGTGAAGTGTATTGTCGTCTACACAAATGAGGGTTAGTTCAAGGACATCGCGTCTACTAACCGCTAGGAGGCTAAGTATACTTCACAAAGGAAGGTTCAAAGGTAACACCTACCTATCCTGCAATACTCAACCGTCGAGGTTCCATTGGATATATTGTGTGTGTTTTGATCAATCTCCATTCATGTGGGGGATTGTTGGAAAATTTAGAAAATGTGAATGGAAATTAATTATTGTAATAATAATATAAAACTCTTGATTGGTGAAACTCTTGAGTAAAGTGGCTTGATGACACTTAATGAGTTTTTATTATTACATTAAGTCACTAATTCAGTGAGACACTTGTTTTCTTTCAACTCTTGAATATATTATGTGGCTTTGTGCCTCATTTGGAGAGAACTAGAAAAATGTGTTCACTTAAAAAATCCATATGATTAGAGATGAGTACTCTCTACTTGATTCCTTCATCACATTATTCTAGCATATTCATTTTCAAGAATACCGATATACCCGATGTAACCTCGGGCGTGTAGCCTTTTCCGGCAGTACATACGGCTTCGGCTGTTGTACCCTGGGAGACAGACGGGCTCTTTAGTAGAGACCCGAAATCTGTTTTAAGGGAAGCATATTGAATACGTGCCTCCACCAACGCTCAATATATATTATTATGTTCATGTATTGTTGCAGCCAATGGAGTTGGGTCAATGATAAGAATTTGTAGCCACACCAAGGAAAACTATGACGAATGTGAAGATACTCAACATGTGGAAGACTCGAGTCAAGAAGTTCTTGGTGAAGTTCTCACCAAAGACATCGACACGAATCTATATTAATTGTTCTCTATATTAATTTTATTTTTGGTTTTGTACACGGTAATCTACTAGGATATTTCCCTTGTATATTGTGACCCATGTCCAACAGAAAATAACCAAAATGTTTATTTGACTAGGCTTTTTCTAAGTATTACCAACATTTGAACCCGTGTATTACACGGGATAAGTCCCTATATAGTACTATAACCTACTAACATGTGGTCGAATATGCTAACATCAATATACACGTGTGGTGCACATGCTGGTACATTCTTGAATTTAATTAAGTTGTACACGGCAGGACGATATATCTTAACATCAATATATACATATGGGGTGCACATGTCTAGAAGTACAGTAGTTGAGATCATAAAAGAAAAAGCAAAGAAGAGAAGTGATAAAGTGTTTGTTTTTTGAATCGAAAAATATTATGGAGAGTAAGGGCAAGTGCAAGGTTTGTGTGACCGGAGGTGCTGGTTACATTGGTTCAGCCTTCGTTCACTCACTTCTACAACATGGTTATATTGTTCATGCTACTCTAAGAAACCTTGGTATGTAGTAATGTAACGTTTGTTTTCTTCATGTTATTAGGGGATAATGACCAAAATGTTCATTTGACCAGTCAAAGTAATCAAAATGTTCGTTTGACTAGCTTTTCCCTATTAATTCACCCTTGATCTTGATCCCTGTCGACCCACACACTTTTAAATCACGACGAGATTTTCAATCAACAAGATTCAGCCGCCTGTCAAAAAATCTCATCGGAATCCAAAAAATTCTCGTCGGAAGTAGAAAAAAATCTCGTTAGATGCCTAAAAAATCCTGTCGGCTCCAACGATTTAATAAAAAACTATCGACCAGATAGTTTTATGACGCGTGACAGAACATTGTTGGTTGAAATTTGAAAACCTTGTCGGCTAATGATTAAAAAGTGTGCAGGTCGAAGAGATTAAGAGTGGACATTATGGAGAATGAAACTAGTTAAATGGACATTTTATTTACTTTGACAAGTGATATGGACATCTTGGTTATAAGTTGAAAGATGAGGTTAAGTTACCCTCTTATTCAACAATGATATAATTTTCATGGCAGGTGATGAATCGAAGGTGGGACTTTTGAAAAGCTTTCCATTTGCTGAAGAAAGGCTTCATTTGTTTGAAGCTGATATTTACAAGCCCGAAGAGTTCGAAAAAGCGATACAAGGCTGCGTCTTTGTTTTCCATGTTGCAACCCCCATGATACACACTTCTGGCTCTAAGGTCTTACTTTCTTGAAATTACTACAAGTGATCAAGATTCTCAAAACCAAAAAAATATGTAAATTTCTTTTTTTGATTATTATTGTTATATGTATTATGTATACACAGTATGATAATACCATTGAGGCAACAATTGAAGCAGTGAAAAAGATCATTGATGCTTCATGCTTGCATACACTCGGGGACAGTGAAGCGACTCATCTACACTGCTTCTGTTGTTGCAGCCCTTCGCCTCTAAAAGATGACGGGAGTGGTTATCGGATCACCATTGATGAGAGTTGTTGGACACCCCTTCATCTCAATGTCCCTTACTCAAATGATTTCTTGAAGGTTTTATCTAATTTCTTAGGATTTATATTTACTTAAGATTTAATTTAAAGTTTCCCACGACCCCATACTCTTTTAAGCTATTTGAATAATAAACATCTTTTAACACACATTGATAATATTTTTTATTTCTTGTTCCTTAATAATGAGATGATCAAAAGTGCCACACGCCACGAAACGCAGGGTAAAAATCCCCGTTGATTATAAATACCATAAATTAGTTTAGACTACAAATATTTTATTTCCTTAACAATATTTTTTTCCCATTCCTTAATAATGAGTTGATAAAAAATGCCACACGCCACGAAACGCAGGTTAAAAATCCTCATTGATTACAAATACCATAAATTAGTTAGACTACAATTAATAACAAAAATATTTTAGAAATTTAATCATGTAAACATTCAACTTTTAGTTTACAAGTTTTCTAAATTCTTTCGTTATTGATTTCCTTAGGACTACACAATAGCGAAAACAAAATCGGAGCAAGAAATATTGAAAATCGTGGAAGAGAAAGGAAATGAGCTTGAAGTTGTGACGTTAGGTTGTGGGGTGGTGGGTGGAAGTGGATGTCTTGCATACCCAACAGTCACTGTAATGATGTTCCTATCACAAATTGCAAATAATGCCATGCATTACCAATCACTAAGGTACCTAGAAGAATTGCTAGGGAAAGTTCCAATCATTCACGTCGAGGATGTTTGTCGAGCACATATTTTTTGTGCCGAGACACCATCAGTTAATGGAAGGTTCTTATGTGCTAGCTCATATGTAACAAGCGCGCAAATTGCAAAGTATTATCAGAAAACCTACCCACAATTGGACCAAGAGTAAGTTTTGTAAAAAGTAAAAACATCATATACTAGCTTGAGACATAATGTTTAACTATATATGTGCTAAATCATCATGAATTTGTTTCTTGTTTTAGGTATATGGAAGAACAAGGGAGGGATATCGAATGGGGATCGAAGAAGCTCGAAGATAAAGGTTTTTCGTACAAATATAGTACCAAGATGATCTTAGATGATTGTCTTGAATTTGCAAAGAGATCAGGCTTTGTAGAGCAATAACTAATGTTTGGTTGTATCAGCTTTATAAGGTTTATCAAACAATGATTTCTATATTGGATATATTGGAATAATGGTTATTGGCTGTAGTTACTAATGGACAACAATTCATTTTCCTACCAAAAATATCCTAGTTTGCTACATGTAAATCCAACAAATTATAGAGGAATTTCCAACAAAAAAAAACTATCCTTGATTTTTGTACAATATTGTAACAAAATTGAAACAATACGATTTTGTGTAGGAAATTTATTGCTTACCCTCCAACAAAAAATATACATTTTCAGTTTTTGTTGCAAAACTGTTGAAAAGCATTATAAATATAATTATTTGTGATATCTCTACTTCTCAAGTATGAAAAGTTGCAAAAAGGTTGGAAATGACTTTTCCAATATTTGTTTTCCCACACAACTTTGTATAGAAAGATCGTTAGAAAATAGGTTTTCTAACAAATTTTCAATGAAAACCGTCGTAAGAAAATGACTCATTTTCTAATAGTGAGTAATACTTTTGATTCGCGTACAATGAAATTGGATTTCAGAAGTAACAATAATTGCGAAAACATAATTGTGTAAAGCATATATGGTTTAAGGAATGTTGATTCCATAATTGTTTTTGTATAGAAAAAAAATGCTTTAGTAACAGTAAACTTATAGTTCACCACATTCTTTTAAATGATTTAAAAGATACAAGTAAATATACTTACAAGGTAGCACTCAAAGGCATGCATTATATACATTCTAAATATACTTACAAGATACCAATTCCATTACTAAATTGAACCCCGAGCCAAGTCAAATGATTGAATACCGGATTTGAGTCTTCAAATTCGAATGCGATTCGAATCGAATTTGGAGTTCCTTGAGCCGATTCAAGTATTGAACACTCAAATACATAAACCAATGAGATTTACCACTTTTCACCCTTTTTGTTATCCACGTCAGCGTCACATCATTCTACCTCACAAGCATCCCAGTCCATCCATAAATTCTACAACCATCCCAATCCATCTTTCATTTAAATAAATTAACTAAATTATATTTAAATTAAAAAAATAAATATAACCTAAATTAAACTAACATTCATTAAAAATAAATTACATCTAAAAACATTAAACATAACATTAAAATACAAAATTAAGAAAAAACATAAAATTAATCCTCCACTTCGAAGCTGGAGTTGGAGACGGATCCTCCCCGGTAACTACATCCACAAATCGGGGATGATTTCTTAAGACATCCCACGCTTCGATGTTTAAAAAACCCAAGTGAGTGACACAATGTCGGTAACCACGATGTGCTCGTGCATACGCATCTTTTTTGGGCATCTCGTCAAGTGCCCCTACGTAGAATAGGTGGAATTGACAAACCTTTTTTTTAAGATCCCGCCACTTTAAGTTGATTTTGGGGACGGTACAATCTCCTGTGCCTCCAAATTGAACATACACCGTTTGAAGCGCATGCCAAAATTGGGCTTTCAATGTGACATTTTCCGTTACGTACATCCAAACGTTTGATAATGTGACCTCGTCGTCATAGCTCCACGTTGATGGTCCTACTTTAGGAGGTATTTATTAGGGTTGTGTGATTTGAAAGAATGACTTTTCCAATCCTATTTATGCTTGCATTCTTCAACTCAAGAGTCAAAATCATTTTATCATTATTTTTCAACTTCATTGGTTTTTACTGCTTTGTTGCCTTCACTAGAATCTTTTTAGTAAAGACAGAGTGTCATTAATTTTTGTTTTTTTGATACTGACTTAAACTATCTTCTTTTTGTTAACTGATTTTTTGGTACAATATGTCTGGACCCACTCACATTTTTATCAAAAACTCATTCTCACCCGAACCAAAATGATATTTTTTAAAACAAACAGTTTTGACAAGAACTCATCATGACTCAAATCCATTCTGACTCATTATTCTGCTAGACTCAAACTGGCCTACATGCTCTCTAGGTATATCTAACATTACAATGCATTATTGAGAGCAATTTGTGCAGTAATGAAGATTGCATATTCATCATACTTTTAGAGTTGTAAAATCACCATGAATGAAGTGTGTTATAAAACTGCAACCGAGTTAAGGGTTGTCATAGATTGCTTATTAAAGTTGTTTATCTACTTATTGTGTTTTAATACCACAATAACTTGTTTTAAGGATACTTGAGGTTGAGTAACAAAACTTATTAATCAACCACCTAATAATTTATAGCATTTGGTTTTTACCATCAGTCGCATTTCTAAATAACCACATAATGACATAATTATTTACCACAAGAACATATCAAACATCTACAATTATAAATGTGACAGAACCAAAACATAACCCATTATTCTTTACTTTAGCAATATATGTATCTAATCACACAATTCTATCATTATGTAACATACCAAATGACAAGAAATCAACAAGCATAATTAAACAAAAAAGTCACTAAATTCTTGCCCTTAACCATGAAGCAGAGCTAGACTAGCGGTATACCTAATAGCACGAAAACTATGAGGCAAACCTACTGTCTCGAGATCTTTCACCTCATTCTTGCTCGCATCCAACAACATAAGCCTTCCATCATCCATCGCAATCAAAACCTCCCGATCACTTTTCATCAACAACGGTGGAATCAACAAAGGCTGCGAAACCACAAAAACTTACTTCCAAGAATCCACCACCCCATACTCCCCCATCACCCAAACATCCCATTTTTCAACATTAACCTCACGATAACGAGCACACAATGACAACGACAACGGTCCACCCTCCTCCCCAAACGAATCTATACTCACTTGATCATAACCCGGGACAATATTCTCCGGCAAATCAAAAACTCGAAACCCCTCATTTTCCAAATCAAACGCCATAATATATCTACACGCACCCCGCCCGTCATCTCTAAAACCCAACCAATTAACAAAACCATTCACAACTACACTACTAGACCAACCCTTAGTCAAATAACACGGCGCGCTCCCACTCGCACCTGAACCGTCCTTTTTCTCCCATGAATTACTCCCAAGAGAATAAACCCACACATAATTCCTCCTCTTAAAATCCTCCAAATCATAAGCAATCTCCACAACCTTAAACTCACAACCCCTTGAAACAAACCCGATAACAAAATGCGAAAACTGATCATTAACATTAACATTATGAGGGTGATCAATAATCCTAAACTTTTGAATACAAGGGTTCCAGAGAATAACCACACCAAGGTTACAATAATAATTAGTATCAAACAAACATATTAAACCTTTGTCAGACCCCACAATCTGAAGGTACCCATGAAGGGTTTTGTAGGGTGGTTGCAGATTTAATGTTTGTTGGAAGGTGAGTGGTGATGTGAAGGAGTAGAAGTGGGTGAGGTAATCGGATGACTCGTGGTAGATTAATATGCGGTGGTTGTCGGTGATGGTGGTGGTGAGGTGAGTTTGGTGAAGGATGGGTTGTGGATCAAGGGTGGAGATGACGTGGAGAGTGGGAGGAAGTGAGTTAAGGATTTGGTGGGAAGACGAGAGAGGATGTTGAAGAGGATGTCTTGTGGGAGGTTGAAGATTGTTGGAGACATTGATTGGGTGGTGGGGTAGGGTTTGAGGTTGGGGTTGTACTTTTGATGTTTCATTTGTGTGTTTTGACAGTTTGGATTTTGGAAGACGATGTTTTGAGGTAATTATCGAGCATAAAACCAAATAATCGAATCGAAAGTGAATTAATCGAATAAAACGAATCAAAGCATTAGTGAGACATTTTCGAAACTTGGTTACTATTTTATTAACATTTTGCCTTAAAATAACCAAACAGATAAAAAAAGGGATCTTAAAGTAAATTCACATAATACAAGGGTATGTGTAGTGGCCGAGTAATATGGACCATAAAAATATTATTAGTTCCCATATGATTATCATATATCAAAAGCTAAATGCGAGCTTTTTTACTATTATTATTATTATTACACTTTGAAAATTCACTTGGTGAATTATTATACCTTTTCTTTTAAGACCGTTTATAACCGTCAGTATAGGCTTCACGATCATTGAATTCGTAATACCAAACTCCTTCCATTCCGATGACCGCTTTCTGCCTTTGACACCTTCGATTCAAAAACAATCTGATCAGTAATTTTCAAAGTTTAACCCATAATGGCGATAACTGTTATAACCATTGATCTTTAAAGGTTGATTCTTTTGGTTAAAACGACCGTCTGACTATTTTGTTGACGGCTGTTTGATGGCGTTAAATTGGACGAGTGGTGTAGCTATAATATGACACATATTTAACTATCTACTCTTCGTTTCCATGTAATTATAAAGATTAGAAAATGGTTTAAATGGGATGTTGGACCATTTTAACTTAAAAGCGTAACTTTTTTCTTAAAAGAGAAGTATATGGATCCCAATGTAAACGCGCTAACTAGGATTGAAATGTACATTTTGACATGAACGCATAACTAACAACATTTTTTTCCATATGACTAATCCAGTCACAAAACAGACTTTGGAGCTTTGTTCTCACCTAAAATGACAATTCAAATTTCAACAAGCTACGTATAGACTAAAAATGATTAGGATAGAACTCTTTGAAATATTTTAATACTAAATGACTGAACGATTCATGAAACTTACAATCAAGTTGGGAACATATGATAGAAATCTCTTCATCTGTGTGAAACCCAAGTTCGGTTTTAAAATAATAAGCAAACCCATCTATCTGTTTTGACTAGGGCCGTCTAAACCGCTCGTCGCTCGAACTTGCTCATCGCTCGCTCAGAAATTACTCGAAAAATGCTCGCTCGTTTTTACGCTTGATTGAAAACGAGCCGCTCTGCTTGGTTCGGTTTGTAAACGAGCCAAGCAACGAGCAAAGGCCTGCTCGGTTCGGTTCGGCTCGAATATTTTTAATTTAGTTTATATATAATTATATATGAACAAATATATAAATTTATAGACAAAACACATAAAGATAAGCTTACAATTATTTATACCCCTTTAAATTTTTCATATTCCGTCAATTTTATAGTTTTATTTGTTCAATTCAAGTTTTTATAATATTAGAAGTTTGTTTAAATGATCATTATATCTCAATCCAAACTTATTTTTAATAAAAAATTACAATATATTACACGTTTGTCTATAAACTACTAATTTATTTATAAAATACATATATTTACAACCTTCAAATTTGTTTTTTATTGAAAATTTTAAAATAAAAAAGAAATAAATAATGCTCGAAATCGCTCGACGTTCGTTCGAAAAATGCTCGATTCGATTTTGGCTCGTTTCGGTTTTGGCTCGGTTCGAATTTCAGCCGTTCGGTTTGGTTCGGTTGTAAACGAGCCAAGCAACGAGCAAGCCTTCGCTCGGTTCGGCTCGACTCGTGAACAGCCCCTAGTTTTGACGATTAGATTTGAAACTTTTCAAACCTAACAATACACCTAAATCAAAGGTAGACACAAGTATACATATACTATTGAAATATGTCTAAAATTCTAATCAAAAGTATTTTAATACTTCAGAAATATGTTTAAGTTCAAATTTGTATAATCCAAACTTTTCAAACCCTAACTTTTTTTTTTCTTTTTCGTTTCATATATTTTCTAGATTCAACATTAAAAAATAGAGTTTACATCGATACAAAAAACAAACGGGCAACAAGCTAGCTGCTCCGCTAGCCCTTTTTATATGGCAAAACTAAGCCGTTTACTGTCTAAATACGCCTAATCAAAAGTATTGTAAGTTTTAGTTAATGAAGGTTGATTAATTGACAAACGGGTTTAGAGCTCGTCTAGTTGTTGATGGACTTGGTGGCTTTGTAGCTGATGGGCCATTGGTGGGCTTAAGGTTATGTGGTTGGGCCGCTTTCAGTTTTTCTCATATAGGCCTGGATTCTATATATGGTTTTAACTTTTGAGAGAATAGTTTCGGGGTTTATCGATCTCGTTCTGTTCTCTCTCAATGCTCTCATCAGAGCTTCATATAGTTTTAGTTGTTTTTATGTCTATATTTTTGAATGATTTATTGTATCTAGTCATCATGATGACGATCTGAATTGTTATATGTGTGAAACCCAAGCTCGATTTCTAGAACTATCAAATGAAGACCATCTGTTTACTTTGACAATCTTGCCAATGATTCGAATAGTCTTATAAATGTCATAATAATATATCCAATTCTAAAGGTAGAAAGAAGTAACCATAGTCATGATGGATGGTTAATGAGTTGACTCGTGACAGCCTTTATTATTGTTATTATTATTTTAAAAATCAATTCAAAGGACTATACAATATATTTAAAATTGTTATTGGATTTGTTAACATCATTAACATTAATATTCACGCCACACGAGCCAAGTTCTTTTTATCTTTTCTTTTTCCCCTTTTTAATGACTAATTTTTTTGTATTATTTTTTCATTCTATGTCTTAATTAAAACTATAACCAACAATCTTTTGATTAAATGTCACACACGTTTATTATTAGACCAAGCTATTGGCATTTTGATCCAATAGTTTAATAAGATAATAATTTGAGTTAAATACAATTCTCATGCATGTCGTTTGGTTAAAGTAACACTTTTAATTTCATAATATAGATTTTTTTAGGGAGGCTATGTTTATATTTTAAACATATAAGGTTAAACGCGCTTAATCTTTCATAAGTACAAACCGATTACAATAAAGTAAGACAAACGGGCAACAAGCTGCGACGCAACTCAAATTCTATACTAGAAAAAAAAAAACAGTTAGTTATCTAAAATGGAAAAAAAATAAAATTTGAAAACCCAGTCACAAAATAGATACCTATTGAATTGAAACCACTATTATAACAAAATTCTAGGGTAGAAAACTATATTTTACTTTAGTAACTCAGATTGTATCAAAGATATCTTATGGCCCCTCAAAACACTAATTAAGTTGAGTTTATACGAGTCCGAGCTAGATCTTGAGTCTAAATCAAAGCTTATTTAATAAACAAATTTGAGCCATGTACCGAGTTTAACTAGACCCAAGAGACTAAACTAGCCTAATTACTAATTATTGTATACGTATATAATAACTTTACTATATACAAAATTATAAAAAAAATCAAATAATATTTATTAAGTATAAATTTACTATATAATCTAATTATCAATATAATTGGCTACCATAAAATCCTATGTGTCGCTCTTATGTCACTCCTCATCCTCTCTCAAACTACCAGATTGCTTGATTTATAAATGAAAGTCTCTCGGTTTGACCCGTTTCAGGATATCATTACTCAAACGAGTTATATATACAAACTCTGACCATCTTCCTCCCCATCCTCGGTGGTTTCTCCTCGTCGTCGATCGTCTCAACGTAACCTTACCATCGACAAACCCTAATCCCTATTCTCCTTCAACATCGATGTCAATTGAAGGCTCAGAAGTCTGATTCGCAATCGTCCTTCCAAATCAAAAGTATGTTCCTTTGTTGACCTGTTGATTTTTCATCTCTTGCAATTCATCATCAACGGTAATTTCAATCACAATTCAAGGTATATTCAGTTTAAATCCAACATTTATCACAATCTAAGATGTCTTCGTTTTAAATATTTCAAACCCTTAATCTATTTTATTGGGTTTTTTTTTCAATCCCTAAGTTCATCCTCATTCTTGGATAATAAAGCAGATGAAAACGTTAGTTTTTCATGGATTTGATGGTGGGAAGTTGATATTAAGATTCTTGTAACTGAAGTTTATATTTTTATACTTTTTTACATCTATTCGAACCACCGGAAACTATTTTGTTCAAAGTTTCAATGTCAATGGGCAAAAGAGGGTAATGTGGCTGAAACTAAAGATGGTATGCATCTTTCTTACTTATGTTTATTGGCATATGTTTTTGCTACTTAATTTTGTGTCTTTATGTCTTTATGAATTCTGTTACATAGGCGTGGTCTGCAAAATATATGAATATAGATTGTTTTATGCAATGTAGGAAGGTGCCTTTGGTTAGATTTATTCTTCACACTTTAAAAGAAGGTTCTATCAAGGATCGAACTACTCCCTGGTTTGGATGACATTAAGCTTTGGATTTCAAGGTAAATTTTCAACTTCTTAATGTTAATGTTTGTTTTATCGCCACTGTATGCAAACCATGTTATATTAATATATCTAAATTATGTTAATAAAATGATTTATAATATTAATTATGTTAATAAAACGATTTATAATATTGATCTCATGCTGAAGTTAGGGTTAACTTAGGATTTTGGGTGATAGATCTGCTCCCTGGCGCGAGCTGTACCGGTTTTGACCCGGTATGCGGCATGATCCAAATACATAAAAAAAACTTTTAGTTTTTTATTGGGTTTAGTTTGGGCTCAAACAGAAACGAAACCAAAAATTCGTTTTTATGAAAACCGTTTGGTTACAACTATTAAGTTCTTATAAATTACCTAAAATCATTTTTTTATAATTCAGTTTGGTTGTTGGTTAAAGGCGAAATTGAAAATGAGCTGAAAAATCGGTTTTTCAATACATAAAATTAAACCGGCAGTTTTTTACTGGATTCGGTTATTTCAGTTCAGTTACGCCGGCTGTTATGGTTCAGATATTTCAGTTTCGTGCACAACCATAGGTACTGGGTGGTCGGTTGTTTGTCGAGTATTTCACTCTTTGTGTAATTGGTTTGAGTGTGTCATATAGGCCTGGGCCTGGTGTTTTGTGAGGCTGCAAGGAGTTGTGAGCGACCAGAATGTGAAAAGAATAACCGTGAATGCCATGAAACAGATGCAGTTGTTAGTCAAGAGTCCAAACCCGTATTGACTTGCAAATATTTATCTCCATTTTGATTATCTATATATTTAGCGAGAAATTTTAAGTCAAAAAATAACATGCATATTGTTCTAAAACTTTGAATACAAAGAATTTAAAGAAAAACACACATTCGACAATGCTCAACCCCCTTGACATGGTTGAGTAGGGTTACGGGTTTAAACATGTCTTTTTTTTTATGGGACGGATCAGGTTGGGTTGGTCTGACCCGGTATGATGGGGTAGTGGGTATAAACATGGTTTACTTTAAAGTCAAAATGAACCAAAATTGTACGATGTCAGTGTAGAACAAGTGGAGTGTTTTGCTCTGCCCAAGTTGCATAGGTGAACATCCTTTAAAAATGAATCTCTTGAAATTTGGTATTATTAACATAAAAATGTTTCTGGTCTATGACAGATTCAAGTCGTTAACCGTTTTGGATCCTAATTACGGGTCATTTTTGTAAAGTGTTGGCAACTTTTTATCAGTTTTTGGATCAAATTTGTCAGTTTTAAGTGGGGGTACTACCAATATTGTCAAGTGTACAAAGTGAGGTAAGTTACTTTTAAGAACTTGAGTTGTTTATTAGAAAAAATCTTGATTATTATTATGTTTTGGCCCGTTTAAAAATTACCCCTAACGACCTACATTAAAAAAATTGACCTATTTTGACCCGCAAAATTTTTTTGACCCTTATATAGCTGTTGTTTATTCTATTCCAGTTCGTTTATTTCATTCCGATTCCGAAGCATAAGAGATTGTAAAACTAACACCATAACCACAACTACTACCACGGCCACAACCACAGCCCACATGGTTGAGTACATTCTTGTGCAGAATTCTTGATTGATCAACGAGTGCCATTGCACTATTGCAGATGCTTAATCGATTCCTTATATGATGACTTATTTTTTGAGACGGTGGCATTTCTCTAGAGAGTGTACATAAATGTTTATCTGTGTTCCTTTTATGTGCTAATGATGTGTACGGGCAGAGAATTGCCAACTCAAAATGCAAAATTGATACAAATATTAAAAACATTTGAAGTTACGAAATGGAGTTTAAAAACTTTAAACCCATAACCCATAACCCATAACATTCACTATGCTTCAGTAAGCACAAAGCATATAAATAAGTTGATTAATTTGCACTATAAGGGGTTGTTTTACATTTGTCGTTTCTAATATTTAAATATTTTTTTAAATATTAGTTTTATTTATTGTAATGAAGTTAATAATATAATTAAAGTTTGATTATTAATGAGTTTCACAAATAAATGAGATGTTATAACTCATTTAAAAGTATCTGAGTTTGGTGAGACCCATGACCCACATATTTTTTTTTAATTATTAAAGTGTTTTTTAATTATAAATAATTTCATTTTCAAAAAAAAAAAAAATCGGATATTGATTTTTATTGTATCCCTATTTTATAGGATTTCCATATCATGTATTTGGTGAAATTAGTTTTTAATATAATGAGATGTTATAACACGTTTAAGGACTATCTGGTTTGACGAGGCTCATACCCGTGAATTCGGATCAAATGCATTAGAAACCTTTATGTACAAATAAAACAATTTGTTGGCTTGAAAGGAGATGGAGAATAACAAGAAAAATGATAGCCAACTACAACCCCATACTAAAATATTACAAGCCAGCTAATTATTATTAAACTCTAGCTCAACTATAATTCAAGCCTATTTGCACATCAAAGTTTATGTACAAGTTAAAAACTAAACTTATCATAATCAAAAACACTACATATAC
The DNA here is from genome assembly GCF_021521415.1 of Bidens hawaiensis. Lineage (NCBI taxonomy): Eukaryota > Viridiplantae > Streptophyta > Magnoliopsida > Asterales > Asteraceae > Bidens > Bidens hawaiensis. Next base: position 15,201 of record NW_027496201.1, read on the forward strand.
ATTATTAATAATAATACCTAAAAACTATACTAATATATAACTCATTTAACAAATTTATTGTGACCGAACAGTCTCAAAACATTCATTAAAAAAAAACATCATACAACCAATAAAACATAATTTATTTGTTAAGTTCATGTAACATAAATTGATAAAACATTAAACATGATACAACCAACAATAACAATAGACATTAGTCATTAGTCATTATGTAAAATTGAAATTAAACTCCATCCCAACAATAATATAGCCCATCTCGAAAAATAATAAAAAATATAGATATTTAATAGAATACAAAAATCATAAAATTAATATAAAAAAGTTATTCAAAATATATTAAATAAACCCGCGTAACACGCGGGCTAAAACTAGTAATATATATTTATTTATGTACCGATGGCTAGTTTAAAATTTTTTTAACAAGTCAAGCTTGAGCTTTTTAGAATAGATTTTAAAACAAGCCATGCTTGAACTCTTTGAAACTAAAACAACCAAGTTTAGCCAAACTCAAACTAGCTCAACTCATCCGTGCTATATTATATGGCCCTTGCTCGTTCTACATGCTTTTAGACAAATGCATTATACATCCAAATTGGCGTCTATTTTTAGTCAAACATGCATAGTATTTGATTTGAGATTGTTTTGAAAATAAGATAACAAGTTTGAACGAAATATATAATTGGTTGTATATTTTTATTTTGAGCATTTTTCTTGACTTTCCATGTAAATCATTAGAGAAAACTCAATATATACCATATGTTTTATGTCATATATATGGCCCATGACCATATGTATATTCCACATATCTAGATAAATGTTTTTTTATTAAATATAACTAAGTTTTCTTGAATAGGCGTACACGGCACTTGCAAGCCCTCTATAAATTAAGACTCGGTTCAAGAACTTAACTTGAGAAAATGGATCCGAGTAAAGGCAACTGTAAGGTTTGTGTGACCGGAGGTGCTGGTTACATCGGTTCGGCCCTGGTTCACTCACTTCTACAACATGGTTACATTGTCCATGCTACTCTAAGAAACCTGGGTACGTACATGATAAGTACATTAATTCTTATCATTATCTTCATACATTTGTGCTAATTAGTTTAAATTAAGGTGGGTGTAACTTTAAAGTGTGTAGTTTATTTGGTTCCTTGTGATATGGGCTAAATTATATAGAAATATTATAATTATTTCGTGCACTTCTTAGTAACTTTTGGGCTGTTTTTATTAATTAATTGGGCTAATTGGTTCACATTTTGATTTATTGGTTACGATAGAGAATGAGCTAAAATGATGCATTAAACTAAACTCGATATTGACAAGTATCGTAAACAAACTTTATATACTCCTCTTTTTCGTCAGTATTACTTATTATATATATAAAGAAATTTGTTCTTCAATATAAGTTACATTCAATATTTGAATGTCATAATTGATGTTGAATTCTAATAAATGTTGGTATTAATATATGATGTAGGCCATGAGATTTCCAAGATTCATACAAAAAAATAAACCAACATCGAGTTTAGTGCAAATTGTTATCACAAATTAAATTGGTCCAAGAAACAGATTTAAAGCCCACTAATATCTCTTTGAGGCTACGATGGTTTATTATTTTGACGCAAAATAAAATCATTTATTTTATCTTGAGACACAAGTCATCGTGGAAGAATAATAAAAACCCTACTGCCTAAAAATAAGGGGGAACAGAAGTGGACAACGACAAGAGGGAAGTGGCGCAAGACAGGGGTTCTAAAAGGCTCTGGTTCAACACAAAAGAAAGGAAGAGGAAAATGACACGATCAAAAGCGGTAACTTACTCGTTGTCACTAAATCCCTAACGCCGTTCTACCCTATGAACTAAACAAACTATATAAATAAACGGGGGCTTTGGTTTAACAGCCGGCTCGTTACAATTAGAATTTTGGTACTTAATACATAAATATAAAATCTTAACCATTAAAACTAATCACCGAATAAAGAGATTTAGTAGGCCCTAAATATGGATTAACAAATTGGATTATATTTCATCATTAGTGTTTTATTTCAACTATTTTGATTTTTCTTGTGTGTGGTTATTTTTAGGACTACACAATCACGAAAACGAAATTAGAGCAAGAAATATTGGGAATTGGGGAAAACAAAGCGAATGATTTAGAGGTTGTGACATTAGGTTGCGGGACGGTGGGTGGTGGAGGATATCTCCCATACCCCGCAACCAGTGTGTTGGCGTTAATATCGCAAATTTCCAACAATGCCGCACAATATCAACAGCTAAGGTTCCTAGAAGAATTGCTAGGGAAAATTCCGATCATTCATATCGATGATGTTTGTCGAGCACACATCTTTTGTGCAGAGACGCCATTTGTAAATGGAAGATTCTTATGTGCTAGCTCGTACATAACAAGCGCAGAAATTGCAAAGTATTATAAGAAAACCTACCCACAACTTAACAAGGAGTAAGTTTCGAATAGCAACATATACACTTCAATATATATATATATATATATATATACATATATATATATGTATGTATGTATATATAGGATCAGGATCATGTAGGTATATAAATGATCAGGATCATGAGAGAACTTTTTTGAAATTGAGAACTATGAGAACCATTTTGGACCACAAAAACCCACAAATAAAAAAAATCATAAAATAAAAAAAAACACAAAAATCAAAAAAGTAAAAAAAACCAAAATTCTTATTTTATCATCCCGATTTCATAAAAAAAACTCGGTTTAGCTAAATTATATACACATATGTATAATATATACATATATGTACATTTACATGTTTTTTTGTACACATGTGTATAATTTATGATAAATGATACTGTACGTATGTGTATATTACGTAACTAAAGATTATACAAAATTATACATATGTGTATAACACGACGTTTTTTTTTTATTTTTTTTAATGAAACCGAAATGAAATATAAGAGTTTTGGATTTTTTACTTTTTTAAAATTTTTATTATTTTTTGTTTTATGATTTTTTTAAATATTTTTTTAAAGGTGTTTTTAGTGGTCCAAAATGGTTCTCAAAGTTCTCAATTTATAAAGGGTCTCTTAGGATCCTTACCCTGTACATATATATATATATATATATATATATATATATATATATATGACTTAATGAAAGTTAATACGTTCATTTACCATGGTCTTCTGCTGTTAGGTATCTTGAAGAACATGAGAGAGAAATCAAATGGGGATCGAAGAAGCTCGAAGACAAAGGTTTTTCTTACAAATGTAGTACCAAAAAGATCCTAGATGATTGTCTTCGATGCGCCAAGGGATTATGATTAGAAGTAATTCAAATGGTAGCCATTAAGAGAAAAAGGAATGATGTTGTTTGAAGTTATTACAGAATAAGGAGTCTATTCAACCATTCAAGAATAGATCATTACTTCATTTACTTGTATTCAGTTTTATAGTTGGTGTCTCTTTTGTTATTTTCTGTTTAATGTTCTGCTTATCTTCATTAATACAACAAATCATTCTATATTTGAGTTCTTTGTATTCTTGTTTACTATAAACGTCAACATTGTGGTATCAGAGTCCGACCATAACAGGCTCAAGCTTTCACGTGTCTTTCGATCCATTCATAGTGACTCATAATGCATGCGCACTGCTTAGCGCTTCGTTCCAGTGTCAAGTGTAACACCCAAAATTTTGGACCGGAATTTATTTTTTTTTTCATACGGAATATAACTTTAACTATTTGATGAATATTATTTTCGTTAAACATATTAAGGCAAATAAGAACTTTAGTGATTTCACAGACCTTTTTCAAATTTCCGATCGAGTTTTGGGACGATTCCAGCTTGAATTAAATTCATTCGCAATCAGTTTAATGAAAAAATTCTACCTTTGCTGGTATGTTCTTCCGGCCACAGACCATTTTGAATTCTTATTTTCATTAATTTCTTTTTTCCTGCTATCAGGTTATGTTTGTCTCTAGTTGGTTCTTTTCGTGTTCACCACAATTATGGTTCACCATGAAGATAGGAGATTCATGTGTCTAAAGAAACACTTGATTATATCTTCATTGGTGGAAAATAGATGGGAAAAATTGAATACAACATGCACAAATAATAATTACGAGCAAGAATAAAAGATGGTAATTGGTTATAAAAGTTGAACTAAGTAATAACAAAATAAATTTTAGAAAAGCTGCGAAGATTTTCACTTAGAGGGTGTTTGGGATTGCTTATTTTTATCAACTTATAACTTATTAACTTTTTGAAAAATAATAAGGTGTTTAAGATTGCTTAAATTGTGAAATGAAAAGTTTTATAAGTTACACTTTTGTAACTTATTAACTTAATGAAAAGCTATAAGGAGGTAAAATAAGAAATCCCAAACACCTTCTTATTAATTTCATATTAAGGATATTTGTTAAAATCCCTAAGAATTAAAATTTGTAAATAAGAGAATATTAAGTCCACTATTTTCCTTCAAGAAAATGCACCAATGGATTTGTTTTTCATTTCCTGTAAAGCATATAATAATATCTAGATATAGTCCTGCCAATCTACCCTAACATGACCCTCAAATATAGTTATCATATTAGAATGTCAATGACATACATATGGTTATATGCAGTGACGAAGCTTGGACAAAGACTGGGGAATGGGGTGTTGGGGCCACCATATATGCTTCGTCCATGGTTACATAAGCTAGTTTATATTTACCACTAGATTACAAGCTAGATAATTAAGTCCCTATACATGACTATAACCTACTAACATGTGGTCGAATATGTTGACATCGATATACATGTGTGGTGCACATTGTGACATGCAGATAAGGTATTCTTGAATTTAATAAAGTTGTACACGGCAGGACAATATTAATATCAATATATACATATGTGGTTCACATGTCTAGAAGTACAACAGATGAGACCATAAAAGAAAAGACAAAGAAGAGAAGTGATCAAGGGTTTATTTTTTGAATCTGAAAATATTATGGAGAGTAAGAGCAAGTGCAAGGTTTGTGTAACTGGAGGTGCAGGTTACATTGGTTCAGCCCTGGTTCACTCACTTCTACAACATGGTTATATTGTCCATGCTACTCTAAGAAACCTTGGCATATATGTAAACATTGTTTTCTTCAAGTTATTAGGGGATAATGATCAAAATGTTCATTTGACCAGTTAAAGTAATCAAAATGTTCATTTGACCAGCTTTTCCCTATTAATCCACCCTTAATCCTATTGACCCACACACTTTTAAATCATGACGAGATTTTCAATTAACAAGATTCTGTCGCGTGTCAAAAAATCTCGTCTAAAGCCAAAAAACCTCGTCGGAAGCAGAAAAAATCTTGTCAGACGCCTAAAATATCCTCAACTCCGACGATTTTTGAAAAAAACTATCGATCCGATAGTTTTATGACACGTGACGGAATATTGTTGGTTGTAATATGAAAATCTCGTCGGCTAATGATTAAAAAGTGTGCAGGTCGATAAGAATAACGGTGAACATTATGCGAAAAAACTAGTTAAATGGACATTTTGGTCATTTTCCCTTATGATTTACATAGGTAAGTTGAAAGATGACGGTAAGATACCCTCTTATTCAACTGATATAATTTTCATGGCAGGTGATGAATCAAAGGTGGGACTCTTGAAAAGTTTTCCATTTGCGAAAGAAAGACTTCATTTGTTTGAAGCTGATATTTACAAGCCAGAAGAGTTCGAAAAAGCGATACAAGGCTGTGTCTTTGTTTTTCATGTTGCAGCCCCCTTACAACACACTACTGGCTCTAAGGTCATGCTTTCTTGAATTTACAACAAGTGATCAAGATTCTCAATAATACAAAAGTTATATTTCTCTCTCTGATTATTGTTATATTTATATACAGTATGATAATACCATTGAGGCAACAATTGATGCAGTGAAAACGATCATTGATGCTTGCATGCACTCGGGGACAGTGAAGCGACTCATCTACACTGCTTCTGTTGTTGCAGCTTCGCCTTTAAAAGATGACGGGAGTGGTTATCGGATCACCATTGATGAGACTTGTTGGACACCCCTTCAACTCAATATCCCTTATGCAAATGATTTCCTTAAGGTTTAATCTAATTTCATCAAATTATATTTACTTAAGAGTTTAATTCAAAGTTTCATATGACCCTGTTAGGGTGGGATAATTTTTTTTTTTTTGTCAGAGTCGCACAAAATGGGTCAATATGGTTCAGGTTAAAACGGAACGGATCAAAATGAGTTGGTAAAAAAATTACAAATAATGAATAAAGTAACACTAAATATTGGTAAACAATTTAAAAGTGGTAAAAATGAAGGGGAAACAATTAAACAAAAAGTTAAAACATATAATAACGATTACCAATGGTAAAAAAAAGGTTAAAAAGAACTTAACTTATTTTTTAACTACAAATTTCATTAAAACAACCAACTACCCCTCCTACCAAGAAGCTAAAACACAACAAAACAAAAGAAAAATTACAACATCAAATATTTTCATCTATCCTAATTTAAATCCTAACAATAAATAATACACAAATACTTAAAAATTAAAATAATACAACTGATGCAGTACTCTATTATTTTAGGTTCATGTATTTCCAGCTTTCATTTATGTTAACCATAGAAAATCACATAAGATATTTGGTTATTACTTTTAACCTTTTGTTGGCTTCCTAGCTAGTTCAGTAGTCCAATCTATGCTCTTCATTATTGCCCACCAATAAAAGCTTTAATGTGTCCTAAATGTCTAAAACTTTGGGCTAAATATTAAAAGTATAACATGGTTAAATTTTTTTAAACGGCAAACAAAAATTGACTATATACCCGTACAGGGTGATTCAATGGTAAAATGGTAAAAGACCATCGCCAGCAGGTCCAACCAATGTTGTAAAACTCCCGAGTAGGCGGCCGAGTACTCTCCGATTACTCCCCGCCTAGATCGAGTACTCCCCGCCTCGACCGAGTACTCCTTAGATATTTTCCGAGTAATCCCCGACTACTCCCGAGTACTCGCAACTCCTCAGTCGACCGCCTAGGACCGCCTAACGACTTTTACAACATTGGGTCCAACCCAGTCGTACGGAGCCCTTAAACGCCTTCAAGTAATCCCCAGTTTCGGAGAAAAATCCACCAACCCGCGAATGGCGGTAAAACCCAAACGCCCTCAGGATCGAACCGGAGATCATAAAGATCCTTGTCTTCCTTCACTAAGCCAATCATGTCCTCTCCAACGTGTAGCAAGTGAGGATCGAACTTTGGTCCCCATTGAGAAACCCAAGCATCCTATCACAACATCACATTGGAGAGTAAGAACATTTACATCCTATCTCCATTTGTTAGGAATGCTTTTATAATGTAGGGTGTGATTTAAGGTGTTGTGAGTAGAGATAAGAGAAAATACAATAAATTTTATGTATATTGAAACGTTAATATTCACCCCACCCCACCCCACCCCACCCCACCCGGCATTCAAATGCTATCTCCATTTTCTGTATATATGCCTTTGTTTCTTGACTCGTACTCGTATAATAAACATTTTTAACACTTATATTATTTTTAAATATTTCATTTCTTTAATTCTAATTTTTTTAGTTTCCTTTAGAAATCTAATAATGTAAACAATCAATTTTAATTTACTTCAAGTTTTCTAAATCTTTCATTGTTGTTTCCCTTAGGACTACACAATAGCGAAATCGAAATCAGAGCAAGAAATATTGAAAATTGGGGAAGAGAAAGCAAATGAGCTTGAGGTGGTGACATTAGGTTGTGGGGTGGTGGGGGAGGCAGATGCTTACAATATCCTAGAGGTAGTTTTTTGGTGCTCATATCACAAATTGTCAACCATGTCCCAAGTTACCACTCACTAAGATACATGGAAGAATTTCTAGGGAAAATTCCGATTGTACACATCGACGATGTTTGTCGAGCGCATATATTTTGTGCTGAGACGCCATCGGTTATTGGAAGGTACTTATGTGCGAGTTCATACGTAACAAGTGCAGAAATTGCAAAGTATTATCAGAAAACCTACCCACAATTAAACCAAGAGTAAGTTTTGAAATAACATTGTACTTGAGATGTACAAAGGAATGACATAATGTTAATATGTGCTATAACATCATGTATTTCTTGTTTAAGGTATATGGAAGAACATGGGAGAGAAATCAAATGGGGATCGAAGAAGCTCGTTGATAAAGGATTTTCGTACAAATATAGTACTGAGATGATCCTAGATGATTGTCTTGAATTTGCAAAGAGATCAGGCTTTATATAGAAATTAATAACTAATGTTTTGTTGTATCAGATTAATTGCAAGGCTTGTTAAACAATGATTTCTATAATGGAATTCAAGTTACTGGCTTTGATGATATTAGTGATCAACTAATTAAGTTGGATTTAGAAGTAACGAGAATTGTGAAAACATTTATATGCCACTTTATGAAATCGTACCATAAATAACAAATTAAAAACAATCAAATAGATTACATTACATGTTAGTTTTTACATATCGATCAGTGTCGTCGACCTTCTGGTTCAATGATGGTTAAGGGTTTGGATCTTAAGGTCTCAGATTCGCAACCTGACTAGGTTTTTCCACGGTGGTGGATTTCCTCTTTGATAGTGTTCCTAGGTGAGTCAGGTTTAAAGCGTCAAATTCAGTAAGAATGGTTGATATCTTGTCTCGGAAAGATTCACTCGGGCATTTGGATAGTTCCAAACGCTGTTAAAATAAGGTTTTAATTGCATGCCGGTATATGATATTGTAAAATCAGATCTATACAAAGATATTGGAGCCATGCAAGGTAATATCTTCCATGTGAACCATAAGACTAATGTACGTACAACATTTATGGCTTAGAGATGTTGCTTCCATAAGCGTCTTCATATTAAAATAAAAATAAAAATGCTGCAGTAAGTTATAAGTACACTCAACTTATAGCTCACTCATTCTTCTAAATGATTTAAAAGACAAGTAAATATACTTACAATTACAAGGTACCACTCTAGGCATTATACACATTCTAGCTCCACGATTGTCGAACGGATTCAAAAGCATAAAAGAAACCATTTTTTTCCCCAATAACGATGTTTGTAGCTTCTCTCGAACAAATGCATTCAAATCAAAGGCATTATCAGAAAATCTCATTGACCCCAATGTATAAATCCAAAGACACCGAAGTCAATATCACGATGTGTTAGTCCGTTCACCAGGTGAGGACCAAGGACATGATTGGTGATCTCCGCCCCAAGTGATCACCACCTCAAGCTCATTTGTATCTACTTCATAGACTTTGAGATGTCGGTTTCACCTGTCATGGTTGCTGATTGTGGTATATTGTTAACCAGCGGTGATTGTGATTGTACGATTCTTCTATATATGGTTGGCTACTCGTCCCAGCAACATGGAGTCAAAATACTTGTTAAAGTATTAAACGTCAAAAAAGGGTAGCAGGACAAAACAAAATTCAATATATTGTTATGACTATAGAGCTACTTGGACGAGATTATCAATAGATATTTATCCACTTGCATCATTTAACTAATTAACATATACTTTTGACTTTTATTAGTTTATTCAGCACTTGAAGAGTTGAAGTCTTCTTCACCCTTTAGTCACTAGAAAACTCCCACTTGTTGAACTACCTAGCTACGAAAATTAATTGCAATTGGTCTGTTGGTATGATGGTTAAGACTTGGGATCTTAATGGAATCAGGTTCAAAACCTGACGCAAGAGGTTTTCTCACAGTGGTGGGTTTCTTCCTTGATGGTATTCCTGAGTGAGTCATACCATGAGTGACAAAATCATTATAAAAGATTGACATCTCGTTTCAGGAAGACTCGCTTGGGTATTGGAGGTAGTTTTAAACGCTATTAAAAAAAACCTACGAGTTATAATTAGTTGGCATGCCTCCACGTTCCCATCATGCATAAGTAGTTATGCATTAAACATATATATGCATAATGTGAAAGATTAATCTTGAATTATTAGTAAAGTTACGGGTTTATTTAATTATGTTTTAATTTAGGTATTTGAATTGTAGTAGATTTATAAAAGGTCTTGGCTTGAAGAATAAGTTTAGTAGATCTATAAATAGGGGTCTAGGTTATTGTTTATTTGGAGAGTTGAGGGAGAGTTGAGAGAGAGTCCAGGAGTCTCATCTCCATGTACGTTTGATAAGTTCGTGAAGTTCGTTTGGTATGTTCGTTTGATTATATGAAAAGAGTCGAGAGTTGTCACCCCAATATCTCGTGTTAGTTTGTTTGATAAGTTTGTTTGATCCGTCTGGGCCAACAATTGGTATCAGAGCTTAGGCTCGTTGTTCGTAGGAGTTCGTGGGTTTCCTATTTGAAAGATTCGAAGATAGCTGCCTATCATAACAAGAGTTTGATCGTAGCGAAAAAGTTAAGTTGATCGGATGTTGACGGAAAGATTTGTTTGAAGTAATTAGAGGTGGTTACTTTGAATTCAAAGAAAAAAAAAGTAAAGTTATTTTTGTCTTTTGCGAAGGCAGTATAACCGCCAACAATTGTTTGTAATTGTTTGCTGTGTGTTCAAGATACATACTGTCCATTATTTGATTCTAAGTGGTGCATCAAAAGTCAAGCAAGAAACCATTAAATTTATTTCGTTTCTAGTGGAGAGAAATTAAAAGGATTCCCACACTTAGATTTGATAGAAAAAAAAGGTCTCACGTAACAAGCAAGTTTAGTTCGATTAAGTAACAAGAACCAAGCAAGTCCGGTGCAACTTCGTTGTTTGTAATCAGAAAAGAAAGTTTGTGGTGATTCGTTATTTATTGGAGATTGATTTCAGATCGGGTATCAATTCCAACTGAAATAGCAAATCGGAGAAGAAAGTAAAGATAGGAAAGAAACGATGATGACTGGAGGACTTCCATTATTGACGAAATCGAACTACAAAGTATGGGTGATCAAGATGGAGGGATTTTTGAAAGAGTATGGCTTTTGGGATGTTGTTGAACCTACAGTCGGAGTAGCTGTAGATGAAAGGAAGATGTACACAGCGTTAGGGTTCGTATGTCAAACCCTACCGGAAGACATCTTGGTACAAGTTGACATACTTATGAATGCTGAGCAAGTATGGCGTGCTTTGAAAATTCGATATCTTGGAATTGATTATGTACGAAAGGTAGAAGATGAAAAAGCAGCTCAAGAAGCCGCTGAGAAAGAAAGATTGGATGAGATCGTTGAGAAGGAAAGATTGGATGCTATTGTTCAAGAAGAACAATCACGTAATAATGAAGCTCAGAAAGTTATAGAGAATGAAGAAGCTATGCAAGCTGTTTTGAGAAGTGAAGGAAAAGAAAGGTTGAATGAAGAAATAGAAAGAATTTCTTCTTCAGAAGAAGAAAAGATCGAGAATCTTAAGGTATGTTTTTATGACTCAAACAACCTTGAAAATGAGAAAGTTGATAAGATAAGTGAGAAGAAAGGAAGCAAAAAATCTGCTACTGATGATGATGAGAGGAAGGATATTGTACTGAATGAAAGAAATGATGCAGCTAACAAGTCTGTATATTTAGAGTCGTGTGTGAAAGTCAACAATCAATCAATTGTTGATGGAAGGTTAGAACCGAATGATAGGTTCAAAAGAATTTTCAGAATGAAAGACCCAATAGGGTTTGATACAGAAAGAATGAATGACTCATCTGCAAGTTTTGATGAGCAAAGAATAAAAAGAAAAGTGAAAAAGAAGAATGTGGAGAATGAAGTGGTATGTGAGATCAATGTGGATGGTATGAATGATGAACGTGAAGAACTTGTTAAACAAGTTTGTTACAAACAACTGAAAAGAAAGGGTAAAGATGAACCAATGATTAAAATTGAAGAGTTGAGAGCGTTATTAGGAATTCAAGACCTTGGTGGTACAGTAGAGATGAACAATTCAAGATTAAGGGGGTGAATGAAAGATTAATCTTGAATTATTAGTAAAGTTATGGGTTTATTTAATTATGTTTTAATTTAGGTATTTGAATTGTAGTAGATTTATAAAAGGTCTTGGCTTGAAGAACAAGTTTAGTAGATCTATAAATAGGGGTCTAGGTTATTGTTTATTTGGAGAGTTGAGGGAGAGTTGAGAGAGAGTCAAGGAGTCTCATCTCCATGTACGTTTGATAAGTTCGTGAAGTTCGTTTGGTATGTTCGTTTGATTATATGAAAAGAGTCGAGGGTTGTCACCCCAATATCTCGTGTTAGTTTGTTTGATAAGTTTGTTTGATCCGTCTGGGCCAACATAATGCACTAAAATATCAATACACTTGATTAAGAAAAGATACCATCTTTTTATATAACGAATTAAAATGATTTGGCAATATATAACAGATATTGTTTAACAAATATATAAACAACATCTATTTAAAGTAGTCTTATTTTCTAACCTTTTTTAGTATTCTATATTCAACTGATATAATTTGATAAATAAACTATAACAAAACTAATCTTAATCAATAATCACATGTAATTAAATTACTATGTGGTTAGTAGAGTGTCAGCCCCTCTAATTAATTATCAACTATGGCAGCCCGGCATGCATAGACATTGATTATTAAACTAATATGGATTCCTAGGTATGAGCAGGCAACCTGTTCATGAATTTAAAATGTACATAACATGGCCACTAGCTAGTTTTATTTGTTAGGGTCATTCTCAACTTTGTAATATTTGAGACTATAAAAGAAAATGAAAAGAAGAAAAGTGATCAAGGGCTTGTTCGAATCCGAAAATGGATCAGAGTAAGGGCAACTGCAAGGTTTGTGTGACTGGGGGTGCTGGTTACATTGGTTCAGCCCTGGTTAACTCACTTTTACTAAAAGGTTACATTGTTCATGCTACATTAAGAAACTTGGCTAGGTAACTTTTTTAATTTTCTGCATATTTGTATTTATATGTGTAGGTAAACGATTTAAAGATCGGTGCAAGTGTGTACCCTAGAGAGTTTCGTATTCAATTATTATTATTATTTTCGTTGGCAGGTGACGAGTCGAAGGTGGGACTTTCGAAAAGTTTTCCATATGCGGAAGAAAGGCTTCATTTGTTTGAAGCCGATATTTATAAGCCAGAAGAGTTCGAGAAAGCGATTCAGGGTTGTGTCTTTGTTTTCCATGTAGCAACCCCCATGCAACACACTACTGGCTATAAGGTGTTACTCTCTTGAATTTATGACAAATAATCAAGATTCTCTATAGATTAAATGTCAATGTCTGATTGTGTGAATTTACAGTACAATAATACTGTTGAGGCGGCGGTAAATGGGGTGAAAAAGATCATTGATGCTTGCGTACACTCAGGAACAGTGAAGCGTCTCATCTACACTGCTTCCGTTGTTGCAGCTTCGCCTTTAAAAGATGATGAGAGCGGTTATAAGATCGCCATTGATGAAAGTTGTTGGACATCCCCTCATCTCAATGTAGCTTACGCGAATGATTTGTTGGAGGTTTTTATCTAATTTTATTGGATTTGTATATACTTAATTTATTCTTTTTTCACTTCTTGTTTTCATAATACTTTTGGTGATGTTTCCCCTATAGGATTATACAAACTCCAAAACAAAATCAGAGCAAGAAATATTGAAATTTGGGGAACATAAAACAAATGAGTTGGAGGTAGTGACATTAGGTTGTGGGCTTGTGGGAGGTGCAGGATGTGTACCATACCCAACATACTCTGTGATGTTGTTCCTATCACAAATTGTTAATAATGCCATATGTTACCAATCACTAAGGTACCTAGAAGAATTGCTAGGGAAAATTCCGATCATTCACATTGAGGATGTTTGTCGAGCACATATATTTTGTGCCGAGACGCCATCAGTTAATGGGAGGTTCTTATGTGCTAGTTCGTATGTAACAAGCGCAGAAATTGCAAAGTATTATTAGAAAACGTACCCACATTTGAACAAAGAGTAAGTTTTAAAATATCGAAAGTAAAAAAGTAAATGGATGACATTATAAATGTTAATTTGTTTGTAGTTGTATTTCTAGCTAGCTTCTTGCTAACGTCTTTTTAATGAAAGTTCTTTCGTAATAAAAAAGTTATCGTTGATTTTTTTGTTTCAGGTATCTGGAAGAAAATGAAAGAGAAATCAAATGGGGATCTAAGAAGCTAGAGGATAAAGGTTTTGTTTACAAATGTAGTACCAATATGATCCTAGATGATTGTCTTGAATGTGCAAAGGGATCAGGACTTATCTAAAAATAGCTAATGCATAGTTGAATAAGCTTTTATGCATGCATGGTATGTTTAATAAAGATTTCTACATTTTCATTCATTTATATAGAAACTTTAAGAATCTTTTTTACTAACTAGCAAGTAGCAAGTAACTAGACCATGGACAAAGAGAAACATACAAAGTCAACACTGGTTTTTTTTTAACCGCCGCACCTCATCAATTCTACATTTTGCATTTCGACTAGAATACCATAAAAATGAGTAGTGAAATATGCGATCAAATATAGTACTCTATTGCAAATGTCAGACCAAAAAAGCTCTTTGTTCCTAAATTTCCAAATAACTCACCAAGCTGTCATCAAATCGTATTTCTGATATGGTACAATAAAAAACTCTAGCAAAACCATCAAATCGTTCGGGTTCTTAGATGATGACAAATTAATATCCAACCAACTTCCAATGATAATCCAAAGCCTAAAAATGATCCTCAAACAATAGCCAAAATATATGGTCATTCGGTTTCTAAACTTCCATCACAAAAGGTATAAAGTGCCGAAAGAATACAATAACTAAAGCGCCATCATGTGAATTGTGAAGACCTAAAAGAGAAAGTGGATCGCCACTAATGTAAAAGACTAAAACGAGACGAAAATCCAAATAGAGGATACTAAGTGAAAGTCATTTTCGTAAAGAACCCATTTTATAATTTGAGATATTGAAAAGGCACAAATTTTAATTTAATCAACCCGATATGCATGTTAGCCACTACTAGTGACCGTTTGAGAGTATTAATTCTAATAGTAACGAAGATTTACATAAACTTACTAATAGTGACTATGATCTTAGAATTAACTCCATTAGTGACGAAATTTTAAAAGTGCAGGATATGAAGATCAAAGACCAAAAATCATGTCTTAGAAGCATTAAGTTAATAAATCATTAAGCAACATAAAATTATCTTGATAAGCACTGTCGAAGCACGAAATGAATCTTACCTGATCCATGACGATGTTTCCACGGATTTTCGAGATGAACGAACCACGCCTTGATCTTCTTCTTCTTCTGCGGCTGCGCCGGCGACCTGCAATGTCGAGACCTGCAATGGTTTCGGGGGTGTGGAGGCGACTGCTAAGATATCCTGAGGATTTCTTGTTCACAGACACAAAAAGTGGTGGTGGCTCTTACTGAGCATGACCCATGATAAGGAGGTGGAGACCTCCTTATATAGAGTCTCATGGCCACCATCATGGTACCCTAATGGGCCTAGCCCAGTTAGGGTTACCTCCACAAAACCCCATCGGCCCAATAACATCGTATTAGTCCATGTAATGAAATAAGCCAAACATAATAGATTTAGGGTCGTAGAACCGGGTTTTAGTACCATACCCCTACAAGCCCCCCCAAGTCCAGTGTTGCTCCTGGGCGCGCAAGCGTCTAGGTGGAGCGCTGGACTTTATAAGGTGTGAGGCGGTTTTTTCCCTTTTCTTTGGCCTTGTCTTTATTGTCTGAGTTTTGAGAGGCTTTCTTCATGATGGTGACATGTTGTAATAAAAGCCTGCGCGCGAGATGAACGAACCACGCCTTGATCTTACCTGATCCATGACGATGTTTCCACGGATTTTCGAGATGAACGAACCACGCCTTGATCTTCTTCTTCTTCTTCTGCGGTTGCGCCGGCGACCTGCAATGTCGAGACCTGCAATGGTTTCGGGGGTGTGGAGGCGACTGCTAAGATATCCTGAGGATTTCTTGTTCACAGACACAAAAAGTGGTGGTGGCTCTTACTGAGCATGACCCATGATAAGGAGGTGGAGACCTCCTTATATAGAGTCTCATGGCCACCATCATGGTACCCTAATGGGCCTAGCCCAGTTAGGGTTACCTCCACAAAACCCCCTCGGCCCAATAACATCGTATTAGTCCATGTAATGAAATAAGCCAAACATAATAGATTTAGGGTCGTAGAACCGGGTTTTAGTACCATACCCCTACAAGCCCCCCCAAGTCCAGTGTTGCTCCTGGGCCCGCAAGCGTCTAGGTGGAGCGCTGGACTTTATAAGGTGTGAGGCGGTTTTTTCCCTTTTCTTTGGCCTTGTCTTTATTGTCTGAGTTTTGAGAGGCTTTCTTCATGATGGTGACATGTTGTAATAAAAGCCTGCGCGCGAGGCGACTTACAAGCTATAATAATAATGGAGCTGGCGCGAGAAGCGACTTACGAGTTATAATAATAATGGAGCTGGCGCGAGAAGCGACTTACGAGCTAAAATAATAATGGAGCTGGCGCGAGAAGCGACTTACGAGCTAAAATAATAATAATGCCTGCGTGCGAGAGGCGTCTTACGAGCTTAGAATAATAAAAGCCTGCGCGCGAGAGGCGTCTTATGAGCTTTGAGAATAATAATTGAGCTGGCGCGTGAGGCGACTTACGAGCTGTAATAATAAAGAAGCTGGCGCGCGAGGCGACTTACGAGCTTGTAGAATAATGAAGCTGGCGCGTGAGGCGGCTTACAAGCTGTAAAATAATAAAGAAGCTGGCGCGCGAGGCGACTTACGAGCTTGTAGAATAATGAAGCTGGCGCGTGAGGCGACTTACGAGCTATAATAATAGAGCCTGCGCGAGTGGCGACTTACGAGCTAAAATAATAATGGAGCTGGCGCGAGAAGCGACTTACGGGCTGTAAGAATAACAGCTTGCGCGCGAGGCGTCTTATGAGCTGTGTGAATAATAAAGCCAGCGCGTGAGGCGACTTACGGGCTGTAAGAATAATAACAGCTTGCGCGCGAGGCGTCTTATGAGCTGTGAATAATAAAGCCAGCGCGTGAGGCGACTTACGGGCTGTAAGAATAATAACAGCTTGTGCGCGAGGCGTCTTATGAGCTGTGTGAATAATAAAGCCAGCGCGTGAGGCGACTTACGGGCTGTAAGAATAATAACAGCTTGCGCGCGAGGCGTCTTATGAGCTGTGAATAATAAAGCCAGCGCGTGAGGCGACTTACGGGCTGTAAGAATAATAACAGCTTGCGCGCGAGGCGTCTTATGAGCTGTGAATAATAAAGGCCTGCGCGTGAGGCGACTTACGGGCCGTAAGAATAATAACAGCTTGCGCGCGAGGCGTCTTATGAGCTGTGTGAATAATAAAGCCAGCGCGTGAGGCGACTTACGGGCTGTAAGAATAACAGCTTGCACGCGAGGCGTCTTATGAGCTGTGAATAATAAAGCCTGCGCGTGAGGCGACTTACGGGCTACTTTATGTCACGCGCCACGTGCAGATGTTGCATGCACGTGCGCGTAGACTTTGGTTTTGTGTTATGCGCCACGCGCAGATGTTGCGTGCGCGTGCGTGTAGACTGTGACATGTGCGAGCATGTGATGCGTAAGCATGTGTAATATGCGTGAGTATATGTGATGCGTGAACATATGGTATGAGGATTCCCAACCCCTAAGTTTGGCGTGTAGCCATATGGGATCTTAGGAGGATTCCCAACCTTGCAGTTTGGCGCGTAGCCATATGGGATATTAGGGGGATTCCCAACCTTGAAGTTTGGCGCGTAGCCATATGGGATATTAGGAGGATTCCCAACCTTGAAGTTTGGCGCGTAGCCATATGGGATATTAGGAGGATTCCCAACCTTGAAGTTTGGCGCGTAGCCATATGGGATATTAGGAGGATTCCCAACCTTGAATTTTGGCGCGTAGCCATATGGGATATTAGGAGGATTCCCAACCTTGGCGCGTAGCCATATGGGATATTAGGAGGATTCCCAACCTTGGCGCGTAGCCATATGGGATATTAGGAGGATTCCCAACCTTGAAGTTTGGCGCGTAGCCATATGGGATATTAGGAGGATTCCCAACCTTGAAGTTTGGCGCGTAGCCATTTGGGATATTAGGAGGATTCCCCACCTTGAAGTTTGGCGCGTAGCCATATGGGATATTAGGAGGATTCCCAACCTTGAAGTTTTGGCGCGTAGCCTGATGCGCGCATGCACGGCGATAGAGTGGCGGAGGTCTCTTGCGCAAAACCCAGATGGTGGTTTCCGCGGCGGCACATGCACGGCTGCGGAGTGAGAACCCCCGGGCGTGCGTACATGGCGGCGGAAGTCTAGTAACTTCTGGATCTGCAATTTAAGAGTCAGATCTGCAACTTTAGACCTAAAATCCAGGTCTGTAATCTAGACCTAGATCTGTAAATCAGATCTGGACAGATCTGAAGATTCGGAGCAGATTTAAAACCATCACAGATTCGGAGATCCTGAATCACAGATTCACAGATTCGGAGATCTGATCATTCGAATCAAGGATTTTCCTTCTTGCCCAGATCTGGAAGCCTCTTTTTAGATCTATGGATCTTTTTGAGCTTTAAATAGAACAAGCTTTGAAGCCTTTTTCTGTAAACTTCCAGATCTGCGTTTTTCTTGGGAGAGATCTGACAGCCGAGATGAAGATCGAAGGGCAGTTCGTTGCCGTCCCACGGATGGCGCCAATGTCGAAGCACGAAATGAATCTTACCTGATCCATGACGATGTTTCCACGGATTTTCGAGATGAACGAACCACGCCTTGATCTTCTTCTTCTTCTGCGGCTGCGCCGGCGACCTGCAATGTCGAGACCTGCAATGGTTTCGGGGGTGTGGAGGCGACTGCTAAGATATCCTGAGGATTTCTTGTTCACAGACACAAAAAGTGGTGGTGGCTCTTACTGAGCATGACCCATGATAAGGAGGTGGATACCTCCTTATATAGAGTCTCATGGCCACCATCATGGTACCCTAATGGGCCTAGCCCAGTTAGGGTTACCTCCACAAAACCCCCTCGGCCCAATAACATCGTATTAGTCCATGTAATGAAAAAAGCCAAACATAATAGATTTAGGGTCATAGAACCGGGTTTTAGTACCATACCCCTACAAGCACCTTCTCAACAAGACGAGTTTAACACTTAATTAGATCACACGGTATGGTTATTTGGGATCAAGGTGGCATGGCGTGGAACTACGCTAGGAAGTACCGCTCCACTATGAGATGGACCACATGCATTGTTCGGAGGCATGGAAAATTCCGTTGCGTATTTCGGTATTTGCGTGGGAGGTGTAAACGGTAATATTACTGAAGAGGTATGTACCCGCCTCAACACCGAGCAAGGCGGGTCAACCCACAAGATAAAGACATTATGAAGGCACAAAGCCAAAACATATGCGCATGGCGCATACAAAACATGCTCAGGCATCATATGCCCAGGCACACATATGCTCGCGCATCACATATGCGCGAGGCGCATCAGCGCGCGGCGCATATGACATGCCCGTGCATATCACATCTGCCCAGGCACACATATGCTCGCGCATCACATATGCGCGCAACGCATCAGCGCGCGGCGCATATCACATGCTCGTGCATATCACATCTGCGCATGAGAATAAAGAGAAGACCTCGCGCATCCTCAGGGTGGGCGCATATCATACGTGCACATAATCAACCTCGTCCTTATCCAAATCAGGATTAGGGCAACCTTGATTGTGCACATCAGACAACCTTCCAGAAGGCATCTTTTTAAGGAGAAAGAATATGCTGATGTTGACAGCTGCCAAATGAAAGGTCGACAACTCAGCATGACACATGTGTTACCACGTGATTACAACCAACGAGAAAGCGCCAGGTGTCCCAGGGGACACGTGGCGCAGTGCGATTGGAGGAGGCCAACGAGGTTGAGCCCAATCAGTGGAAACCCTAGCATTATAAATACAGCATCAACTCCACTTTGATGACACATTCATACTCAATCATTGACAGTTACAAGCAGTGATATCACATTCAATCATATTGAATTACATTCACTCACAATCAGTTACATACAAACACACAGTCTCACAATCAGAGGGTATTGAGCTATTCAGGAATACTCTTGAGATTCCCTTACACACATTATCATCTTCTCCACAATATACTGATTCTCACGCCGGAGGGTTACCCCAAAGAGGACCCCTCTGTCCCTTTCTGAGGGGTGAGTAACGGCGCTGTTCATTTTGTAGGTGGAAGAACACAGATCCAGAAGAACCATCGGTGAAATAGCATAATCACACCCGAGGAAAGTAGATCTGCTACCAGTGAGTAGATCCACGTTTCTTCATTGGCGCCATCCACTGTTACAAACGGCAATCAGATCTCATCAGATCTATAAAAAAAAATCAATCACCATGGTTTCTGGCGTTCGTAACGTTGATCAAGCTCTGGAGGATATTGAACGTGAGGGTGTTAACGACGGACAGCAGGTTCTGAGGGTTCCGCGTGATTCTACGCGTACCACCAGCAACCGTCCCTTCGTCACAATCCCTCACGGCCAGACTGAAACTCCTCCAGACGATCTCACGTTACAAAATATGGCCGGCGCGAAACTGAAAGGACCAATGGGTCCAGAAGAAGAAACAAATGATCCGAATGAATGGCTCATAAACGAGCAGCGGCGTCTGATGGAAAAGTACAATGAAATGGTCAAGCAGAAGAAGCTAGCCGACCAAACACAAAGGCAAGCTTTTGATAAGCAGACTACAAAAAGGCCGCGCGCGCCGGAAGAATGACATTCTATTCACAGTGCACACACTGAGTTCAGTGATGAAGAAGTGCATAGCATGAGGAAGACACGGGATACTCATGCAGAAGGCTCACAGCTCCGCGCGCCTGTGAACATGGCGCCTGGAGCCAGAGCAGATCTGGATCTGCACATGCCGTACAGCCCACCGGTCAGAGGGCAAGTGGACGTAACCACGCCCTACAGACCAGCCATCCTGGTAAAACACTCAAAGTTTACTGCGCGCATCGCGCAGGCTCCCATCCAGCACAAGACCAAGATGCCAAGTGGTCTGGGCAAATATGATGGCACAACAGATCCAGATGACTTTTTGCAAGGTTTCTATAACACGGGAAACCTAGAGAGCTGGACGATGCCAACATGGTGTCATATGTTTGCTCGCTGCCTCACGGGCGCAGCGCGGGTATGGTTCGAGAGCTTGCCGACAGGGCAAATTGATGGGTTCGAGGAACTATTAGAAAAGTTCCAAGCCCACTTCGTACAGCAGCGCAGGCACACGCGCGATCCTGATGACATCATGCACTGCATACGCAGGAATGATGAAACGATTGAAGATTACATCACTCGTTTCAATCAGGAATCCCTGGCAATCGGGGGTATAACTGAGCAGCTCCTGCGCGTGGCCTTTATACAAGGCGCGCGCAGTGATCAACTCCGCCGGGCTCTCGTAAGCAAAGATGGTATGCCCACCACGTGGGCCAAGTTAATGGAGGCATCGCGAGTTTTCGCGAGAAATGAGAAACAGATTGCCCAAGATAGGGCAAGAGAAAGAGCGCATCAGGCTGAATCACCGCGCAGCAAAGAGAAGAGGGCCAAACAGAACTCTGCATGGTCCAGGTTGCAGCCAACAAGTTTTTCTTCCGCGGAAAAACAAGCGCAACCAAGCTCACCCCAGCCCCAAAAAGAAGTTCGTAATCGCGGGGAGGGTGACAAGAGGGAGGGCGGCAGAGATCCTAGCAGACCTCTGCCAAGAATATGGACACCCCTCACTACAACACCTTCACAGGTGTTAAGTACTGAGAATGTTCAATTCAAGCCCCCCAAGCAGCTACACTACAAGGGACCGCAAAACAGTGGCAAATATTGTGAATTTCACAGGTCCCCGGGCCACAACACCGACGCATGCCATCATTTAAAGGATGCGATCGAGAAGGATGTAAAATCAGGCAGGCTGGCTCACTTGGTGAAAAACCAAAGAATAGAAGATGAGCAACCGGAAGGAGCCTCTGCCAGTAAGAAATACAAAAGAATCTGTGTGGCTGAGGGGGGACGACAAGGGCAGACGTCAAAAAAGAGAAGCGCGCAAATCCACGGGGATTGGCGCGAGCAGCAAGTCATCTTCCCAAGAATCAGGGGAGGCCCTTCGATAAGCAGTCCTCTCGTCATTACCACACACATTGCTCATTACGAAGTGTCAAAAGTCCTGGTGGACACTGGAAGCGAATCTGACATTATGTATGAGCAATGTTTCAGAAAGTTAGACCCGGCAGACCAAGCGCGGCTCGAAATTGTGAACGCACCAATCTGTGGTGTTTCAAATGAAATCATCCATCCCCTAGGCCAGATTCAGTTTGAACTAACTATGGGGGATGATGAGCATAAGCGAGCAGAAGTTGTCAACTTCTTGGTCTTGCCCACCACGTCATGCCACAATATGATCCTGGGTAGGGGAACGATTGCCCAATTTAATGCTGTACCGTCGCCAGCGCACGGCGCATTGGGGTTCCCTACACCAACAGGTGTAACATTTGTTTACCGCGATCATTTGTGCGTAGTGACAAGCACGCCGCGGGAAGGGAGAATGAAACTTCCAATGGCGGACAATGCGCCAGAGAAGTGGATTTTAAACCCAAAATTCCCAGAGCAAACGGTCACAATTGGCGCTACCATTTCAGACGAAACGAGACTGAGAATGAAAAGGTTGCTCACAAAATACACGTCGGTTTTCGCGTGGCAACACTCCGATATGACGGGGGTCCCGCGAGACTTGGCGCAACATTCTCTTAACACGTTCAAGTCGGTGGAGCCAATTGCTCAGAAAAAGAGAATCGTGGGGGATGAAAAGGCGAAGGCCATGAATGAGCAAGTGGAGGACCTGTTGCGCGCAAACATCATCCGCCCGATCCGATACCAGACGTGGGTAGCCAATCCTGTGATGGTAAAGAAAAGCAACGGGTCATGGAGGATGTGTATTGACTTCAAGGACCTCAACAAAGCATGTCCGAAAGACTGTTACCCCCTCCCAAACATCGACGCAAAGGTGGACTCCGTGGCGCCATTCAAGCTCAAATGTTTCCTGGATGCCTACAAAGGCTATCACCAGATTCAAATGGCACCACAGGACGAAGACAAGACTGCCTGCAGAACCGACAAGGGTGTTTTTTGTTACACAAAAATGCCCTTTGGTTTAAAGAATGCAGGCGCAACCTATCAGAGACTTATGGATTCGGTTTTCAGTGAACAAATCGGAAGAAATCTAGAAGTCTACGTTGATGATTTGGTGATCAAGAGCAGGGAGGAGAGACAAATGCTCAAAGACATCGAGGAAACTCTTCAGCGCCTAACGGAAGTTAACATGAAGCTCAACCCGAGCAAATGTACTTTCGGCGCGGAAGAGGGGAAATTTCTTGGTGTAATGGTCACTAAGGATGGTTTCAAGGTGAACCCTGAAAAGGTGGAAGCCATCCTTGACATGCCTTCACCATCCACCATGAAAGAGGTTCAGAAGCTGAATGGTAGACTGGTGTCAATCAACAGGTTCCTAGCGAACCACGCCAGCAAATCTACTCCATTCGTTAACACTTTGAGGAACTACTTGAAGAAGAGCCAATTCAAGTGGACGCCTGAGGCTGAGCAAGCTTTCACTGAGATAAAAGAATGTCTCATAAAGCTGCCCGCGCTCACAGCTCCACTTCCTGGTGAAACCCTTACATTGTACTTGTCAGCTGGAGATCGCGCCATCGGCGCAGTATTATTGGTGGATCGCAAGGGGATCCAAACGCCAATATACTATGTGAGTCGGGTGCTCACAGACCCTGAGACGCGCTATTCCGTCATGGAAAAGTTAGTTTTGTCACTAACACACGCGTCGCGCAAGCTCCATAGATACTTCAATGGTCATCCTATTGAAGTTCTGACTGGTTACAACATCCAGCAAGTCTTGCGACGCCCTGCGCTCTCCGGAAGGCTGACAAAGTGGGCGCTGGAATTAGGTGAACACACGATCACTTATAAGCCCCGTCCAGCAATAAAGGGTCAAGTTTTGGCGGATTTCATCACGGAAATCCCAGAGGGAAAGATTGAAGAAGCTCAGCGCGAGGTAGACCCTCCGCGAGCAAATGATGAAGAAGATGTTTGGAGGCTATTCACTGATGGAGCCTCCAACAGCGAAGGGTCCGGCGCAGGCCTCAAACTGGTGGACCCTGATAATCATGAATATACTTATGCTATTAGGTTGGACTTCAAGAGTACCAACAATGAGGCTGAGTATGAAGCCCTGCTGGCTGGTCTGCGCATTGCGCGCAAGTTTGGAGTTAAAAGGCTAGAGGCACATGTTGATTCTTACTTGGTAGCTGCACAGGTCAATGGCCTTTATGATGCCAAGGAGAACACCATGCCTCTATATCTAGAGCAGGCAAAAAAGCTCGTTGAGCAGTTTGACTTCTTCAAAATCATACACATCTCGCGCAGCGAAAACAAGTCCGCTGACGCGTTGAGTAAGATGGCATCAACTAATTTTGATCACTTTGGCAAAGATGTCAGGGTGGAAGTGATGAGCAACCCGTCAGTGCAAACGCAATCGGTCCTTGTAATTCATACAACCCCTTCATCCTGGATAACTCCAATAATGGAATTCCTGAAGGAGGGGACGTTATCGGACGATCGCGCACAGGCGAGAAAGATAAGACACAAGGCGCAGAACTATGAACTACTTGATGGTACATTATATCGACGCTCTTATCTTGGACCGCTCATGAAATGCCTGGATGCTGAAGAAGCAAGCTATGTGATTAGGGAGATTCACGAAGGAATCTGCGGCATACACGCTGGCCCGCGCATGGTGGTTGCCAAGGCAATGAGCTCGGGCTACTATTGGCCAGGCATGTACTTGGATGCGCTAAAAGAAATACAAAAATGCAAGGCATGTCAGAGCTACGCGCCAAACACCATGCGGCCAAAGAACAACTTGATTCCGGTGACCTCTGCATGGCCTTTCCACAAATGGGCCATTGATATTGTGGGGCCCCTGCCGCAAGCCCAAGGGCGAGTGAAATTTTTGGTAGTGGCGATAGACTATTTCACAAAATGGGTTGAGGCCAAGCCACTAGCAAAAATCACAGCTGAGGCGATGAAGCAATTTATCTGGAGCCACATCATTTGCCGTTTTGGCCTTCCTATGGAAATTGTGAGCGACAATGGCAAACAATTCACTGACAGGAAGATATCCAGCTGGCTCAAAGAATTGCACATCAACCAAATCTTCACTTCGGTCTACCACCCTCAGGGGAATGGCCAAGTGGAGCGCGCGAATCAAAGTTTGTTAAATGGGCTGAAGAAAAGGTTGGAGGGAGAATCCCATTCTTGGGTCGAAGAGTTACCTAATGTCCTGTGGGCGCACAGGACATTAAGCAAAACTAGCAATGGCGAATCCCCGTTCAGCCTAACCTATGGGACAGAGGCTATGATCCCAGCAGAAATTGGATGCCCATCCCATAGGGTACTCATTATGAGCAAGACTGATAACGAGCGCGAAAGAAGATTGGACCTTAACTTGCTTGAAGGGCGCAGAGAAGCGGCTATCATCAATGAAGCCAGATACAAGAAAAAGCTGGAAAAATATTATAATCAGCGCGTTAAAGAATGCCACTTCAAGAAAAATGATTTTGTCATTCGAAACAATGAAGCTAGCCGCGCGATACCCCCAGGAAAAATGTCCCCCAATTGGGAGGGACCTTATCAAATTTCAGAAGATTTGGGGAAAGGCGCGTACACTTTAAAAGATTTGAATGGAAAAAAGATACCGCGCGCGTGGAACGCGGCACAGCTTAGAAAATGCTTCATGTAAAAGTTCAAATATGTAATCAAGGCTTTTAAGCCATCATGAATGATGATTCGCGCTATCTTTCAATATTTGTTCTATAACATTTGCATACATGTTTCACACTTCCTTTATTAATTTGGAGCAATATGACAACACTATATTGACTTCAAAACAAAATAAAACGAAGTAAAACATACATGCGCGAGCCTTAGCTCAAACGCGTTAACGAGTCTTAACTCTAAAACGTCAGGGCCTTAGCCCAAACCTACGAGCCTTAGCTCAAACACGTTAATGAGTCTTAACTCTAAAACGTCAGGGCCTTAGCCCAAAACAAAGAGCCTTAGCTCAAAACACTCACAAACATCCATCTTAGATCCCGCGCAGCCTGATCATAAAAATCCTTAAACACAACTAAGGCAAAGTACATGCCATATCATGTTAAGGTCTCAGGTCGAGGTCGCGCGCGGAATCATAGTGGATATCTGAGTAACACACGCTGACATGTAATGGCTAAAACTCATACTTCCATATAAAAACCGCGCGACAACGACGCGCAAAAAAGGAATAGTGAAAAGTTAGCGCGCATGTCAGCATAAACAAGATACTGCGAAACCACAAACAAAATAGAACAGAGGTTAAGCGAATAATTTCCTTACAACCTTGTTCTTATTTTAACGTGCAAGCATATCTTATATCTATACAAGCAAACATGAAGAGATGAATGGAAATGCGCAAGATGTGAAAAAGAGAAAACAAGTTTCATTCCATTGCATTGAAATTTACAAGTATGATGAGTTACAAATTACAAGTATAAAAAAAAATATATATATAAAATTTGATGAAGGGCTTCTCAAGTCTCCACGTCGACGTCAGCCACTTCATCACCCTCATCATCTCCCGCAGCATCTGGCGCGGCCTGCTCCTCATCTCCGAACTGACCGTAGTCAAGTTCTTCCTCCTCATTGGAGTCTTCTATCACGACGGTGTCAGGAGCAGATTCTTTCGCCGCGCCAGAGCCGCTGGCAGGGGCAACATCCCCGGCGCCACCATCATCGCCACCAGCCCTCTCGCATTCATCGAGCAACTTCTTTAGCGCGCCGAGGTCGGGCTGGTCGGCAAGCGCAGCTATCTGTAAATCATTAGAAAAGTATTGAGTACAAAACACTTGGAAAAATTAGTTAAGTAAAACTCATTAAGGTCAAGGTACCTGCATAAGGATGGGGATGGGAGTATTCATATACTTTTCTCCCACCGCGGCCATGTCCGCGCAGGCCGCGTCGCTCTTGTAAGGGTACTCGGATGGGTTCTTCTTCAACATGCCATATTCATACCCATCCGTAAACCCTTCAGCTCGGCCCACCAAGCGCGCGGCGGCATTGCAGTCCATCACAAGGGCCCGAAACTCGGCGGAATATTTCATCGCCAAAGCGCAACGAGTCATGCCCTGTGACACCAGCCATTGGCGATCCTGCGCGAGGCCAGCAACAGACGTCTCGAGGGTAGGAACCTGGGAGTTTAATAACTCAACAGTTTCCTTGGTCTTTATTAGCTCCTCCTTGTCAGACGCTGCTGCCGCCAAAATTTTTACTTTCTCCGCCTGCGCAGCACCAAGTGCTTCCTGGCTGGACGCTGCCGTCGCCAAGGCCTCATCTCTATCGGCCTGCGCGGCCGCCAACTCCCTCTTCAGGCGCGCAACCTCGCTCTCCAGTGATGATTTCTCAGTGATACTCTGGACGATAGCTTGGTCACGCGCCTCAGCCTGCTGTTCCAAGACACGCACTCTACGCGCGTACTTGGCAACTTCGACCTCCGCCACCTGCTGCTTCTCCCGCGCAGCTTGGAGCTCATGCCCGCGCTTAATATAGGCGGTGTTGGCACTTGCTCGGTTTTCGCTGAGCTCCGCCTGGAGTTTCTCAGCTCGTGCGCGAGCATCAGAAAGGTTCCAGGCGGCAACCTTAGCCTCTCGCTGGGCTTCCACAAGAGTATCGCGTACTTTAATATAATCACGACGAAGCTCCTGGGAGGCAGCAAAGAAAGCCGACCCAGCGAAAATATGGTCATTCAGCAAGTCCGCGCGGGTGCGCTCCTCCTGATACCTCCTTTCAGTAGGAGGCACGGCATGAGCCCAGAAGTCCTCGCATACGCCCAAGGATTGGAAGGAGCTGTCTTCATTAATACTCCATCTCGGGCGGTAAACGTGGTCACCTTCCTGCAAAACACAAGAAATGTTCTAAGTCATAAGACATACTTATATGGAGGTACGCGCGGCGGAGCAACAAATTAAAACATACCTGCGGGGATGAAGCAGAAAAGTCAGCGCCAGCCCCACCAGAAGTATGCGCTGCGAACTCTTGTGGCATCGCAGGGCTGGCGCGGTCTCCCAAGGAGTCTTCAGCTTGAGCCCCCTCATCCTCCTCATCTTCTTCAATAGGCCTCTTCTCCTGCGACCTGGAGGGCTCCAAACCAGTCTCGCGGGGAGGGCTGCGTGTAGGAGGAGGCGAGGGAGGTCTCGACGCCGCCAGTTCGGCGCGCAATAAGGTTTCCTGCTCCTTGGTAATCCCAATAAGGGGAGACTCAGCACTAGCAGGAGCAGGACCAGAACCAGCGGCGCCGGCAACGGCGCCAGGAGTGTCGCCAGCAACTTGTACGCCAGCTACAACTCCTATGAACAAATCAACAAGGAAAAATGGTTTATGACTGAATCCAAAAGAAAAATTCAGAAGACAAGTGTGCAAAACATACCTTGGCGCAATTCTGTTCGCGCGGCGAACATCGCCATAAAGTTCATTCTACCCTTTTCAGAGGGTAGAACAGGGGACTCCGAAGCAGCCCCCGGCGCAGCCTCAGCACCTTGTGGCGCTTGCGGCTGATCTGCTACCGTCGCCGGTTCTGCAAACATTCAAAGGGGCAAAGGTTTAATAACAATTCAACCAGATGAAGACAAGCAAAGTATACCTGTTGCAGGCGCGGCACTGCTTCTCTCTTCAGCCGCGCGAACGGAGGAGGTGACGCCACCATACCTCAAGTGAACAGGAGGTCGGCCCACTCTCACAGGCAGGGAAGCTAAAGAAACCTTGGTGGTAAACACCTGGGTTTCCTTAGGTCCCTTCGTTTGAGCATGGGGATGAGCGACAGGGGTGTCATCTTTCTTCTGTTTCTTACTGGCCCCTGCGCCAGATTTCCCCTTAGCTTTGCGCTTTAGTAGGGGCGCCTCCTCTTCCTCCTCCTCCGCGAGCTCCAGCTCGTAGTTTTCAAGCGCATCTGCAAAAACAACCAACAGAACTGTTAATAAACTTGGGTATTCTAAAGGAATGAGCATAAGTGCGAAGGCTTACCAGGCGCGTCACTGTCAAAGTCAAATTCCAGATCCACTGGGATGAACATGTCATCGAAGCGATCTGGGAAACCAACCTCCCCAGCGCCAAGCGCGACGGAGCCACCCTCCACTTGATCATCATAAGCGGCAAGGACATAATACTTGGTGACTGCGCAAAAACAAGTCAAGTGATATCAGCAAAAGAATTATGTTCGCGCAGAAAAAGAAATAAAGCAATGAAATAAACTTACACAACCCGTCGACTTGGATAACGGGCTCAAGCGCGCTGTCGGCCCACAGCTTACTCATGCCGACCCCCACCAGCGCCTCCTCGCGAATTTTCTTCGCGGGGGATGGTTCGGTGGTCAGTTTCTTAACCCAGGCGCCAGTTGGGTTCTTGAGGACACCCTCATCCGCAGGCGCAGAAGAGATAGAGCGCATGGTCATACGGATGGGGATCACACCAGCCCTTATGTAAAAGAACCTCTCAGACCAGTCATGAAGGCTCTTGAATGAAACAGTGGAGCACTTCACCTTCTGACTGCGAGGAATAAAAGAGATCCAATTGTCTTGGATCTTGGGCTTGTAAAAATACTGAAAGCGCCGAGGAGTCGGCTCCTCGCGCTGGGATTTGCACATGAACTCAAAGTGAGTCACGCGCACGAGTCCAAACGGATGGACTTGGGATATATGAATCCCATAGAACTTCAGCAGTGCACCCACAAACCTTGTTATCGGGAGACAAAGGTTGCAGTGGGTGAAAAAGTGGCTATATAGGGATATATAGCCGGCAGGCGGGTCCGCCGCCGTTTGCCCGGACACAGGCAACATGCAGCCAAACAGGGTGGGAAAGCCCTGAGAGGCGATGAGGCTGTCGAGATCGGCCTGCTTCAATTTGCAGGGGATTTCATTCCACCTTTTGGTGGCCTTGGTCCTCCCTACTTCCTCCGATGTGGTCTCAACAACCCTCTTCCCCTTCCCCTTTTGTTTCAATGTCGACATCACCACAGATTTCACACGGCGTCTTCGAGAGGCAATAGAGGTGATTGAGGGGCTAGACGAGTCTGAACTATCAGACATACAACTGCAGCAGCAGATAATCGAGGATTCGAATCGATGAATACACTCAAATCAGAATGTGAAAGGCAGAAAATCGAAAATTGGCAACAATGAAGATGAAGATAAAAAATTTTTCATAAGGGCCTGCTTTTATAGGCCCAGGAGAGAGAAAAGTGGTAACTGCTGGGATTTCACGCGCCCCCACTCGCAGGTGTAAGCCAACGAGGGCGCGGCACGTGTCCCTAACACTGTTGAGGGGACATAAAAACGTAACGGACCTGCCACGGAGCAGAGACGCGCCCCCACTCGCAGGTGCTAACCAATGCGAGCGCGACACGTGTTCAAGACAGCTGTGTGAGGGGACGTGAAAGGCAACTGTAGCACCTCGAGCACACGAAACGTCTGACATGTTTACGGCGCACGTCACCACCAACTAACCACGTGTTTGGACCCTTCGTTTTCAACCCTTCGTTTTCAACCAAATGGATAGAACTTCGCGAAACGATGGAAACAACCAATAAAACGACAAAACCCCTTTAAAAGACCAAATCAGTAAGTCTAATATCCATCTTACCGCGCTCGCGCGAGATAAGACACACATTAGACTGGGGGGGCTTGAAGAGGTATGTACCCGCCTCAACACCGAGCAAGGCGGGTCAACCCACAAGATAAAGACATTATGAAGGCACAAAGCCAAAACATATGCGCATGGCGCATACAAAACATGCTCAGGCATCATATGCCCAGGCACACATATGCTCGCGCATCACATATGCGCGAGGCGCATCAGCGCGCGGCGCATATCACATGCCCGTGCATATCACATCTGCCTAGGCACACATATGCTCGCGCATCACATATGCGCGCAACGCATCAGCGCGCGGCGCATATCACATGCTCGTGCATATCACATCTGCGCATGAAATATCTGCGCGTGAGAATAAAGAGAAGACCTCGCGCATCCTCAGGGTGGGCGCATATCATACGTGCACATAATCAACCTCGTCCTTATCCAAATCAGGATTAGGGCAACCTTGATTGTGCACATCAGACAACCTTCCAGAAGGCATCTTTTTAAGGAGAAAGAATATGCTGATGTTGACAGCTGCCAAATGAAAGGTCGACAACTCAGCATGACACATGTGTTACCACGTGATTACAACCAACGAGAAAGCGCCAGGTGTCCCAGGGGACACGTGGCGCAGTGCGATTGGAGGAGGCCAACGAGGTTGAGCCCAATCAGTGGAAACCCTAGCATTATAAATACAGCATCAACTCCACTTTGATGACACATTCATACTCAATCATTGACAGTTACAAGCAGTGATATCACATTCAATCATATTGAATTACATTCACTCACAATCAGTTACATACAAACACACAGTCTCACAATCAGAGGGTATTGAGCTATTCAGGAATACTCTTGAGATTCCCTTACACACATTATCATCTTCTCCACAATATACTGATTCTCACGCCGGAGGGTTACCCCAAAGAGGACCCCTCTGTCCCTTTCTGAGGGGTGAGTAACGGCGCTGTTCATTTTGTAGGTGGAAGAACACAGATCCAGAAGAACCATCGGTGAAATAGCATAATCACACCCGAGGAAAGTAGATCTGCTACCAGTGAGTAGATCCACGTTTCTTCAATTACCCTGGAAACCATATGAAGAAACTTTTTTGTATATTTTTTTTAAGAATGACGATTTTTTTTTTTTTTTGTGTTTAGTCTTGTATATCTTGCACCCTTTTATATAAAAATAACACATCAACTCAATAAAAAAAATAAAAGAAAAGAAATACCCTTTTCAAACATCTGGAGAAAATGGATCACAAAACACGGACGACCCGGACAAAGACAATACGTTTTGGATCCCAGGTTGTAGTTTGTTTATCCTACATTTTACTAGTTTTTTTTTATAAAAACATATGTATTTATTATGTAGTGTTTTTTTAAACTAATGTTATGCCATATTTTAAAGTAAGAGTATATACGTATATTAATTATTATTGTACCAGAATATTATTACATCTATTTAAAAAAATTAAAAATAATTTAACGATTTTCACATAAAAAGTGAAAGTGTGAAACCATAACCAAAACGTTAGAAGCCTTAATTTTGGTTTAATGGGAAGCAATTTGATCGACGGCACTATAAACTTGAGCCGGACTGGTTCCATGAATTCAGGCTCCTCGGCTTCCTCAAAGTTCTTTTTAATTTTTTTATTATTATTATTATTATTATTATTATTATTATTATTATTTTCCCCAACTTTTTGCATTAAATCTTTTTTTCTTAATAATTCACATTACTTTTCATTTAAGTAGCACGCGATGTGATTTAAAGCAAATTAAATTTATATTTATATAAAGTATAACTAGCTTGAGACACGTGTAATATATGGATAACTGATGGAAAATAATATTAAATAATTAAGCAAAATACATAAAATAATAAACTTGTTATACATTGTTAAAAGACAACCGTTATACAATAGTGTTTTTAACACTGCAAGTATTTATTTACTTATTTTCGTTACGAATTATTATTTTATAGTTATCAATTAACAAATAAATTGTAATAAATGATTTTAAAGATATAGTTGGTTTTAAATTGTGAAAATTAGTGTGAGATTGACAAGTGACAAAACGTAGTAGGTTTTTATTAGAGAGCAAAGATACGACATTTTTCTTAAAAATAAATACTTGCTAACTTTTTAGTTAAACTATTTTTAGTTTATAAAGCGCTTAACGCTTCTATTGCCCAAACAAACAGTTGCATTCAACTTGAATTAGTTTCACACATGTTAAAAACTCACAAAATATGATATTATAACTGGATAAAAACATTTAGTAATAAGGTGTAAATCTTTGACAATCTGAAGGCTTAAATCTTGTTATTCAACTTGGAAGCCAATTGCTCTAAGGTATTTGTAGAGCACCCATCTTCATTAAGAGCGTTAGTAGCTGCATCTTTAAGATCTTGAATTCGACTTCTGATTTGTTTCCCTTCTTCCCCCTCCATCAAACCCTTCACTACCCTCGCAATCTCTAAATGACCCACAATGCCATTTGTGTCGGTCCTTGGCCTTAATGCCACTTTCAAACCTTCAGTTAAGTATAATGCGTTCATCTTTTGCTCCGCATAAAGTGGCCAAGCAATGATGGGCACGACATGGACTATCGTCTCAAGAATTGAGTTCCAACCACAGTGGGTAAGGAACCCGCCAGTTGAACTGTGGCTTAGCATCTGGGCTTGTGGGGCCCAGGAAGGAACTACAAGTCCGTGACTATTGGTTCTTTCCAAGAACCCTTTAGGTAAAAATCCTAAAGGGTCTTTATGACCATGTGAATTAAAGAAAGTCGCGTTCGGTTGGTCGTTCGGGCTTCTAACCACCCATATGAACCTTTGTTTACTCAACTCCAAACCCATGGCTAACTCATTAAGCTGGTTAGTAGATAGGGTTCCACCACTTCCAAAAGATACAAACAAAACAGAACCACATGGCTGACCATCTAACCACTTTAAACACCTGGACCCGTCTACATCATGATCACTACTTGAACCGGTTTGTATCAACGGACCAACCGGATAAATCCTTGGCTTGCCCGGTTCATACTCTAGCAAAGCTTCCAAGGCATCACTCTCTAACTCCTTGAAAGTATTCACAACTATACCTTCAGCCATCTTATACCTCTTTACACTATGAAGCATCCATTTGTATGCATCATTCGTTCTATCTTGAACCGGATCCATCAGGTCCTTCCCACGAACCGGCATGCATCCTGGGATGCAAACCGGTTCAGGCAAGTCCCTATACTCACATGAAACCATTTGATCAAGTGTAGGCAAATAAAGACAAAAGGACAAAGATATAGCACTTGATGGAAAAAACATATAAGGTGGAACATTAAATTCAATAGCAACATCAAAAGCATCCGTGCCAAAAATATCAACAAATAAAGCCACCATGTTTATTTCCGCAACTAATGACTTGAACGCTTCACGAAGCGAATCAAGAGAGCGATGAACCATGAGATTGATTCGGGTTTCTGCTTGGGTATCTATTGGCAAATCATCAAAGTTGACAGGAGGAAGAATGATATGGTTTAAGCCATTCGGGAGTGAATTAAGAAAAGATTGTTGAGATATGGATAATGGCCCATCATTTGAGATGAAGAAAATTGAAGAGATGTTGTGGTTATTCTTTAGTCTCTTAGCAAACTCAACCAAAGGTATCAAGTGTCCCATTCCTGGACTTGGTACAATGGCTATGTGGGGTTGTTTTTCCATTGGTAGCATAAAGAGATAAGAGCTAGGGTGTGATATATGATAAGTTGTGAGACTAATGAAGTAAGAAGGTGATATATATATATATACACACATACATGTTAGACACTAGTTAAATATCTAAGTTATTGAAACAAAATTATTTGTCAAAAACTACAGTATAGTCTCTAATATTTATATAATTATTATATTAATTGGCGTATGAATTCATTTACCAGTGAAAGTGAAAGAGTTGTTTAATATGAATTTCTAATATAGTAATATAAAGTACAATATAATATTGAGCTCGTGTGTTTATAAAATTAGTTAAAGTTTAACCACTAATGTCCACTAATCCTTACGGGCGTTGATGTGGAGGAGAGAAGGCTAAAGTGGAAGAGAGTTGAAAACACGTTACTAGTTCATGATCCTGAAGTTTGTATGTAAGGACGTCCACGAATGAGTAGCGTGAGAAAGGGGGGGGGGGGGGGGGGGTTCCTTGATGATTCTTGGGCACGTGAGGTTCACACTTGAAAAATAAGCTACAAGAAACTTGGATTTCTGGTGAGTTATAGATGGCCTAATTGGAAGAAAGGTAGACACGTAACTGATATTCGTTTAAATAGTTGTTAATCCTCTTTAAATATACTTTATAGTTTATTCAGCCGTAGTTTATATTTCAAAATCATCATCATCATCGTACTCAGTAAATCTCACGTATAGCAAAGCTATGGTAGGGTCCGAGGACGGTAAGATGTTGACAGCCTTACCCTCTATCCCGTAGGAATAGAGAGGTTGCTTCCGGTGAGACCCCCGACTCGCCTTGGACATAAGACACATAACACTCAATTATCGGCCGATTAGTGCATGCACCCTTGTCTTTCGGCTATCAACGCCACCACATGATGCCTGATTAACCTTCCGCCACTTTTGGCGTCATTTTCATGAAATTAGTAAAATAACGTCAAAATTAATGCAACTTCAGGAGGGCCACACATATATACATTATATGCACACACTGCAAACATGACGTTTAAAGAGAAATGGCCGTGGTATGCCCCTGGGCTGATATGGAAGAGAGATGTTTGAAAATCCTCGCACGTGAGGAGGATGGAGAAGGTGGAGGTAAGGAGTGACGTTCATGAATTAATTTGCAATGTTAGTCGTGCTCTCATATTTTGATAAAATTTGTAGCATTTTGAGGTTTTGGCACCCTATCAATGATTTACCTAAAAATAAGAGTTAGCTGGTGT
Organism: Bidens hawaiensis; assembly: GCF_021521415.1. NCBI lineage: Eukaryota > Viridiplantae > Streptophyta > Magnoliopsida > Asterales > Asteraceae > Bidens > Bidens hawaiensis. The sequence goes on from NW_027496201.1 coordinate 50,921, forward strand.
TTTGTTCTCCTTTTTTTACGGTTATCTAGTGAATCACTCCAAATATATTTATATATGTGTGTGTCACGCCTAATATTCGACTTTATGGAAGGAGATAGCAATAATATTATAAGAAAACAAAGTTTAGTGTTCAACCACTCCTTTGTTGCACGATCTTCAATAGTCAATTAGTCATCCACTAAAGTGTATTTTATAGGTGAAAAAGCATAAATTAAAGGTATAGAACTACCAATTTAGCTTCTCTTTCTGCTAATATATTGTTGGCCCTCATAATTTAATGAATTAGTTGTGTTTTTTTAATACTATACGGGTGTCCGCGCGATGTAGCGGGGAACAAAAATCATAGTAATCATATAACAATTGTGGATGTTCAAGGTTTGTTTGAAACCTTGAAAACGTTTGTACTAATTATCACTTTTGGTCAGCCGGTTTCCGAATGTTCAAACCATAGCAAACGGTTTGGTTTATTATATATACAAAAAATTGGCCATATAAAACAGGACTGGACGATAACTTATTATTGAAGCTCAATGCGTGAAATCAAACCATTAGTAACGATTCAGTTTAAAGTTTCAAGAGTTCAGTTTCGGTTCTCAGTAACAAAAAATCGAACCAATGGTTTGGCTCAAGGTATAACATAGAAACCGTTAAAACCAAATTGTGAACACTCATACGTAATATGCTCATTTTAAGATGCATTTTTTTATAAAAAAATTATTAATGTTTACAAAAAGTTATGACCGTTAGTGCTCTTTTTATGTATTTTTAATATTTAAATTTAATTATCCATAACTCAATTAACACATTTAAAAAAAAACTAAAAATTTAATTGTTTAAGCTTTAAATCTAATAAAAAATCCTTTTACTTTATGTCTAAACTTTTACTTGTCTCCAGCCATGAAAATTTTAATGATTTTCGGGATCAGCAATACCAGATAGCAAAGAAACATGTTATATTCCTATGGACCAAAAACCAACTCTTGTTAGGCTACATCATTTATTTGACACTTAGAAAGCCACTATAATATTGACCATAGTGGTTGAGCCCACAATCCTTTCACGATGGCACATCATATAATCATATCTAGCGCCAATCGTCATCGTGTACCACACTACGTAAAGCAAAAATGTGGATTTGTCTAGAAAGCATTAAAATCCAAATTAAAATAAATTTAATGTTAACTTTTTTTCGAACAAAACATCTTTTATACTTAAAATCCATGTAACTTAGCATTGTCGCCCACACCCGCACTTAGGCATCTAACTGAATCGAATGAACATGAACAAGAGAATGTTCATGTTTATTAATTTTACTTTAAATGAACATGAACAAGAACACTTAATCAGATAAATATTTGGGTTCATGTTCGCTTGTTTAAAAAATAAGTATGCCTATGTTCGTTTATGTTTGTTCTTTTGAAATCAAAACTAAAAGTTCACGTGCATAAAGCACATAAGTAAACATAACTGAGCAACAGGGCTGGCTCAATCTTTTTGGTGGCGTAAAGCGAGTTTTAAAACCAAGACCTTTAAAAAAGATAAATAATCTTGACTAATTTGCTTAGGTTTCTAATAATTGTTTAACTTAATTGTTATATACAATAGAAAATTAATGCGTTCAGACTTAGTTACATATATAAGTCACAAATCCAAAAGTCTAACAAGCAACTTACTAACAACAAAAACTGGATCACAAAGTTTGTGTACAAATAAAACCGAAAGAAAAAAAAGTTAACAAAAACAAGATAGCATTGAATTTAGAGGCGCAAACGAGCTGAGCCAAACCCGAACTCGACTAGTTTGAACTCGGTTATGGGTAGTTTTTCAAGCTAAAGTTCGGCTCATTTAGTATTTGTCAATGAATTTTTATATAATTTTTTTAACTATAACTTTATATATAACGTAATATATATTATGCAGTTATTTTTTTATAACATTATATATTAATTAATAGTTATATATACGGCGGTCTCGTTTAAGCTCAAGCTCAACAAGTGAAGCTCGGACTCGTTTATTAAACGAGTTTACTTTTAGGCTCAAGCTTATTTAAGCTCGGCTCGATCTAACATTTTCACGAGCCGATCTTTAGTAGCTCAAGAGCCGCTTTGCGCGTTTGCGCCCCTAACATTGATAGCTGCACCTTTTTGTACTAAGCATACTAATATATATATTTTTTGTTCTACAGGGGCTGTCATATAAAAGAAAAAAACACATACAAATGTTAAATAGATAATTTAAGGTCGTGGGAGAGATTCGAAATAGCGTCACAATGAAACATGGTTGAAAAGCTACCACCACAAAACTATAACAATACGTTTGTAGAACTAATAATAATAATAATAATAATAATAATAATAATAATAATAATAATAATAATACATGTGAAGTTCTTTAAAATGTAAAATGGTGGGCCTTTGAAGTTTGGTGGCCTAAAGTTGGTGTTTCACTTGGTTATACTATAGAGCCTGCTTAGCAAATATAAATGAACATATGTTAACAAACACAAACAAACATAAATGAACATAAACGAACATATGTGAACAAACAACAAACGTATATAAATGACCATTCATGAACATTCATGAACATTAATGAACATACGAAACATGTGTTCACATTCGTTCTTTTAATTAAATGAACACAAACTTTTTTGTTCATGTTCCTTCATTTATTAAATAAACAAACGTAAATAAACTTCCTGTTGAACAGTTCACGAAATGCTCAGCCTGTTTACTAGCCTGGCTGCACTTACCCCTGGCCAGGCATGATTTTACTCCTATTTTTTATGAATAAATTCAGGACACTTTATTTATACTCTATGCTATATCTCAAATTTAAAGAATGTGTAAAAACTTGCATGTAATCGAATTCCAACTTGATACAACCAAATTTTATTACATTGTCACATAGAAAAGTGTCAAGACTTTAAGCTTTACATGAAAAATTTGATCATTAGAATACCATAAAACTATACATACACATATACATATATTAAGAAACAATGCAAATAGGAAAACAATCAAGACTCTCAACTGCAAGAACAATCATTTCCTCCATGAAACCAACCCTTGACTAATAACTTTCAAAATCCCAACTTTGACTTTACCCGCATTGTTCTTCTTCTGCTTCCATAACTTGAATGAGGGCATGAATAAACACTCGCTCATCTTTCTCGGTGAATGGGTAGTCATTGGTGTCACGGGCACCGGAAAGACTGATGAATGAGATGATGGATGAGTCATTGACCTTGTCGATCGATTGATCACATATGGGAACTTCATTAGATGTTTATCTAAAACATTTGTAATAGACACCAACTCATATGAGTCATACAAAGGACTACCACAATCCCATATCTTTGAATCTAATCCCTGAAGTTGTTGTTGTTGTTGTTGTTGTTGTTGTTGTTGTTGTTGTTGTTCCATCTAACCTCTTATGTTTTTCAGTACACAAAGACTCAATTATAAAGGTATTAGATTACTAAGAATCCGGACATGTGTTGTCAACAAAGACAAAGATTCATTGATGATGGCTAGCTAGATCATTGGGATATGAAGTTGGATCTTAATGTACTAAGGGAAAGTTATCATTTGTAATAAAAAAAGATTTAAGAAGAGACAACAAGATTCTTTGATCAGTTGATTATGTCATATTATTGAGTTCTACATATTGTTGTTGGATTTTCCTAATTGCCCTCTTTGGGAAGTTTAGATAATCCTTTGGTAATATAGGGAGGCATGAGGCATGTGTTTGCCGACAAAGAAACATGCATATTTGAGTGAGTCTTGCATTTTTATTCAAGAGGGAGAATATTGTCATTTCATAGGTGTCACAACGTGGGCTAGTGATTTATGAGTTTGCTAAAAGAAAATTAATAATATTTACCATAATATTGTTAGTTATGTAAATATAATGTTCTGGCTAGTTTTCTTAGTAATAGAAATGACTGTGATTAAAAAGTATTGTATCATAATATATCCTTGATAAGCAAGCCAAGTTTTGCATGGTGGAGGAGATTCTTGATTATCCGAGCAAAAATACTAAGAACAAGTAGGAATGTTTTATGGTTTAATCTATCTTGGTGGTAACGTGTTGGACGGTATGGAAATCAGGAAATGAACTTATTTTTAAAAATGTTCCTTACCAAATCTTCAAACTGGTGAATGACATCAAATCCGCCTCCTTGTGGTTGAGGCATCGAAGCAGGAAATCAAGCTTGGATTGGGAGAAACGAAGGCTAGGGCAAGTTTATCTTCGTGAATTTTCCTTTATAGTGTTGTTCATGTATCGGGTCTTTCTTTTGTATTTTCCTTTCTTGTGTGTTTCGGACTTGTTGCTAGTTGTTATTTCAATTTTGATTTTTAATAAACTGGCCTTTGTAAAAAAAAAAGATAGCCCTAGTTAAAGATGCAAACTCAATTAATAAATAATATGAATTTGTTATTGAGAAGCTCCATGTGGTCAGCAATTATATGTAGGGATTAATTATTTCTTTTAGTTGTTTAGGATTTAGGATCACATGGACCATGGTCTTGATCCATATTTTAACATACATGCGTATTTAATATGTAACTTTGAGTTAATAACCTGTGACAGTTATATAAGGAAAAATAAGTAGGCTAACATGATTTTTGTTAAGCCGTTGTTGTGTAATACCCGATAAAGGTATAATTAAACATTATTAACTAGTTTTATACCCATTTGATGGTCAAGTAATTTAATGTATGAAATGTTAGTATTTTCTTTCTTTGAGTTATAAAGAAAATAAACTAGTTTAACTTCTAGGTACAACATTTCATACAAAATTGGCAGAATATCCGGTTGCACACATATAGGCGTGAAACAAAGGCGGCATAGGGCATTCTCGCTTTGATGTAAAAGAAAAGTTTGTTCAAGCAAAAATGGTTCCAATACAAGGTCATTACTACAAAAACAAGTATTCGCTACATACTTTTCCTTCGAATAAATCCGTTGCACATTTTGCTACAAATTAGCTGTAAGGCCCCGAACCCGGTAGCCCTACTTTAACGTCGGATTTACTCATAAACACAGTTCTTGAATTCTGAGTTAATTAAAACTTTCGCGGAAACGTTTACTTGAAGCATTCGTTACAAAACATTCATTCTCTTCTCTGATACTATAAAACAAGTCATTATATTTAAAACATCTTTTCTTCCATCTTAAGATGTCAGCCGTTCAATCCATGCCATGTGCCATCCTCATGCTAGTTCTTTGGTCTGATCACCTGCGTGCATACTAAAAGTCAGCTACGCTGAGTGAGTTCTAGTTAATCAAGCAACTTATCATACAACCACTACATGCATCATATACGTATCCGCAGACACGTAGTCCACTATCTAACCTGCTTACCTTACCACTTAGCCTCTTATTTACACCTACCACCTTGCCACTTTGCCACTTTAATAACGTATAACGTTATGCCACTTTGCCACTTTAATAACGTAAAACGTTATGCCACTTTGCCACTTTAATAACGTATAACGTTATGCCACTTTGCCACTTTAATAACGAAGGCACGTATAGGCTTACCCTACCACGTACTATCGTTATGCCACTAACACTCTTACTAGACTCTTGCCACTTCTAACACGCTCTACCTCTACTTGTCTACAACACGCTTCATATCATTTACATAATAAGCAAGTCACATCAACAATCACACACACATAATAACGATGGCACGTACAGGCTTTCCCTATCACGCGCTCACGTTATGCCACTAACACCCTTACTAGACTCTTGCCACTTCTAACACACTCTACCTCTACCTGCCTATATCACACTTCATATCAGTTCAGTATTTATGTAATAAACAAATCACATCATAACATTCATACACACTATCAACCACTTGGAATTTACTATCCTTGGCGATACGTGCAATATCCGAAGATCGTTCACGTACCGACAAGCATTATAAAATATATACCTCGTATAACATCTATAGCATACACTTACCACTTAAGGTAAGTGTATTCACACTTCACATCGAGTATGCACACAGCCCCGAAAACATAACAAGGAAATGGGGCTAGAAACTCACCTGAACTCTGCTTCTTCCTCCGATAGTTGTAAATCCCTTCTTTAACTGAGCTCGGCTGACTGTATAAGTTACACGTATCAATACTCGCCTGATTTAATCTGGTGGCCTAGTATTAGATTACTTTTACTGATCGTTTTAATTTATTTTCTAATCGAACTTGACTCTAGGCGAAGTTAAACCTTAGGCGAACTTAGCTTTAGGCGAAGTTGTCATCAGGCGAACTTAGCTTTAGGCGAAGTTGTCATCAGGCGAACTTAGCTTTTAGGCGAAGTTGTCATCGGGCGAACTTAGCTTTTAGGCGAAGTTGTCATCAGGCGAACTTAGCTTTTAGGCGAAGTTGTCATCAGGCGAACTTAGCTTTTAGGCGAAGTTGTCATCAGGCGAACTTAGCTTTTAGGCGAAGTTGTCATCAGGCGAACTTAGCTTTGCAGGCGAAGTTCATCAGGCGAACTTAGCTTGCAGGCGAAGTTGTCGGCTGCAGCTACTGTTCGTCCTTAATCATCTTCGTTTCTTAACCAAATAACTCGATTTAGGTACCCACGGAATCGTCTGACCAGCGCCTACAAACCCCAACCATCAAATCGGCCTAACATCGATGTTTAAGGGGTGCGATTTAGGCATATAGGTTACGGGTTCTTTTCTCAATCGATTAACCCATCAAATCTTAACCATTTTCAGTAAGTTTAGCTTTGTAGGATTCGTTTTTACCATACAAATACCGATCTATCATTTCTATACTAATCCAAACCTAAACGAACATGTTCTCGATATAAACGTACCGTAAATGAGTCGAACTGCGAACACGAGCTGGTCTTGTTGCTTTGGTTCGTCACGACGATCTCGCACCAACGAGCTCGGGTCCTTGCCTTTGGATCTTGGTTCGGGTTGTGTGTTTTGGAGTGTGTAGAGATTAGGATGGATAAATGGATGGAATGGAAATGATTGGGGTTTAAGGGTGTATTTATACTCCCTTAAGCCCATGGACCGAAGGCCCATATTTCCTTTTGGTCCATATCTAATCCCATCTAATTATCCTACTAAGTCTTCATAATTTTGCTATTATTATTATCGTTCCACTAACTCGTTTATTTCACCCGACAAAATAATATATTAAATATTACTTTAGAAATTTCGGGATGTTACATTAGCTACATACGAGCTATATACATTGTTTTGCTAAGGTTTAGTTATGGATATTTCCTCGAAAATGATATCCATAGCAAATTATGTAACAAAATATTATAGCTAAAACTGTATATAAAACTCTGTAGCTAATAATCCATAGCAATATTCCATAGCTAAAAGTTTGTAGCAAAATCTTGTAGCTAAAAGAGTGTAGCAAAATCCCGTGGCAAACATTTCCATAGCAACATCCAAAGCTAAAATAGTGACATCTCTTTTTGTAGCTAAAATCGTTGCAAAAATATGATTATGTACCTAAAGCTCGTTGCAAATAAATTAGCTACGAGACTCGTAGCCACAAACCAAATGATAGCAAATATAAAGCATGCCACAGATTTGGCCGTAGCAAATTCATGTTTTTGTAGTAGTAAGAAAAAACAAAGTACATCAAACATAAGTAATCATCTTTAAAAACAACACTCTTCAAATTTGCTCAAAAATTGAAAATGGCCCCAATTACAACATCCTCCTACTCGTCTTTCCTCATCTCACAACTTTAATGGCACCCATACATATCCGGCGAAAATTGTAGACGAGGTGAAACTTTTTAGTTATCTTTGAATCATCGGCCACGGGAGATAGCCAGATAGGTGCATAATTAGTGTCGTTTCAACTTTGTAATATAGCTTTGTTCTGACACTATGGGGGTGGTGTTTGTTTTGTCTAGTTTCTTGGTAGTCGTTGGTTAATTTATCCATGCCTCCATTCCGTTAAAAAAACTATATACGCTTTTTTATTTTTTATTCAAGTTTTTAATATGTTTGACTTATCAATCCGTTTTAAGTTTAATCCTTTTTACCCAAATATTGTTCGCATATTAAACGAATTATAAATGTTTTTTAACAGCTTTTAGAACTACCGTCAATACCCGAGTGAATTTTTCTGAGACCTAATGTCAATCGTCCATACTGATTTTGACGCTTCAGGCATGGGTCGCCTAAGAACTCTTTCAAGGAGAAAATCTACTTAAGTCATGTTTGAAACCTGACTACCTGAGATCTCAAAGATTCTAAACCTTAACCACCATGTAAACCGATTAGAAATGTTAATCTACACATGGTGTGTTTATCAGACAGGGTTAAACATTATCTCAATAAATGATGGGGGACAAAGTATTATGCACTACTAGCCTATACACTATTATATATTTTGAAAGTGTGGTCCAAATTGCTTCTTGTTTTTTCTCCCAAATCATGTTATATGGTACCTATTAAACCACATCAGTGTCACATTGCTATTCAAAATGGGCATACAAGAATAATTATAGTTTTGAACAAGCATATTCTCTTACCGTTTGCTTTAGTTATTAGCTACAACATTCGCCACACCACGGTATTCAACCTTCACACTAGATCGTGAAATAGTAGGTTGTCGTTTTGAAGACCAAGACAATAAATTAGCTCCCATAAACACATGGTAAGCAGATGTAGAACGGGAATAAGGACATCCACCCCAATCAGCATCAGAGTATGCATTCAAAGTGTCGGTACTACCCAAGACAAGACGTATACCGTAATCAATTGTATATTGACTGTTTTGATTTCAAGCGTATTGACTTTTATGCCGATTGCTTAACGTTTTATGTATATGATGAGATTTCAAACAATAATGAGAGCAAGACTATTGGTATCTCGAAAATGTATCCAACCCTAGAAATTTAGTTGTGATCATTGAGGGTTTGTAGTTGTTGATATGTCAAAAAGTAAATGATAGAAAAATTGAAAATTAGAATATAAGTATCTAACCCTTCAATGGTGTGTGACAATTGTAAATGCATAGATTTTAAATGAAAACTATTAAATATATGTGTGCACAATTTGAATAAAGCCGGTTATAACTCGTCTCAAGTCGTTTCCAATACTCGCTCCACATTGATAATAATCCATACTTATACTTTAATCAATGAAATCTTAACTGCTACTTTGTTGATAAGAGCAATCCCGATAGCATAAGCATCATAGATTTTACACTCAGTTTACATTTGATTTATCCTCGATTTCGCTAGTGTGTTTCTTCATTTCATTGATAATCATCGTTGTGAGAGAATCAAGTGAAAATGAAGTATATATGTATGATGATTATGCTACCGAGATTGTTCTTGACAACAAAAATAAAAAGTGGGTTTTTTATGCGACAAATCATTCTCGTCTTTCTCATTTTGATCTCCTACTGTATTTTAACATTTTCCAATACGTAGATGGTTCAATTCAATAGCAAATTAATATATATAAATGAGTTTATTGATTTTAGTTGGTTTTTATAATGTGAATTGAAGACGAAGCATCTAGTTAACACCGAAATATTATTTTCTACTCTGATCTCAAAAAATTTTCATTACGACTTACAAGCAATCATCTTCATCTACTTGAGATTTTCCTTAAGTTAGAAATTCTTATTTAGTTCCTTTTGTGATTTTTAGCGTATTCCTTTGTTTTTGACAGCTTGTTGTGTTAATGTTCAAATTTTTGGTGCTCGTTTGTTCTAGTTCGTATATCTTCATTTTCTGTATTGTTCTTGGGTAAAATAATTTTGGTTTTGAGTTTAATATGATAATATTCAATGTTTGTGACAAATCTCAAACCCAATACATACAACACATAAAAACTAAAACAGACTCGACATACACCCTCGGTATCTCAACAAAATACAGTATAAATATATTAAAACATTACGATTGTTAATATATTACACCGTATATTTGTGCATGGGAATTTTACAAATGAAAGCAAATTACTTCAAGCCCTTTTTAACATACATGCAAACTACAATGCTACAATACAAAGTACAAACAAATATACCCCAACAACCCTATCCAAAAGCGGTACTCGTATAACTTTTAACAACGTTATCACATAGAATGCGCAACACAGTCTGGTTAACCGGGCCCACACATCTTGGTGTCTTGAACTGGTTCAAAGTGGACCCCAACCCAACATAATGGTCCAAAATCTTTTGAAATGATCCCTTTTTTAAAACTTTGAGCTCCAGCGGTCCAATAGCTTGGACATTTCTGGAGCTCACATAACCAGCGTCAACAAATGTGGAGTCCAAACAATTACAACAATCTTGAAACACTTCATCACTTGCTTCACCACTTACCTCCCAAAATATCACATAATGACCCGGCTCTGACGAGAGGTCAACGTGACTCGTAAAGTCAACCACCTCGAGTTTTTCAGCGGTCAACAGCTTTGCTGCTGCTTCAACCGATAACTGCAAATCTTTCTCGGTGTTCTTGTCTATGTTAATTGTCGGCATTAGGTTTCTTCTGCACACGAACTGGAGTTCTGGCGTCGAGTTATGGAACCCGACAACCTTAACTACATCACCGAGCCGGTAACGATACAAACCTGCGACCGGAAAGTCAAAAAGTCAACCTTTAATGAATCTTGCATGAAATAAAAATACTAAAAAAGTAGTGTTTTGAAACCTGGCCCGGCGGTCCAACTGGGACCCGGTACCTATATCGGGCCGGGTCAGGGTATTTGGCCCGCTTTATATATATATATTTTTATATTTAAATTATTTATGACGTCATTCGGGTCAAACATTGGTCTGCCCTCCTGGGTCGGTCTGACCTTTGACCCGGTAACGCGTCCGGGTTGACGTCCGGGCCGGGTCTGAAAACATTGTACAAAAAGGTACCTGCAAAATTGGTGACAACCACCTCATACTCTTCACCAACTGCAACATCGGTCAAACCCACGGGTTTCGGGTCATAATCTCTCAACAGTAAGAACTCGAAATACCCAATGTTGGGAAGCACTGCAAAAGTTGCCATTTCTGGCGGGCGGGTCAGGTTGACATTTGCTCCAATCCACCCTTCTGAAGACCCGTAATCTGCACTCAACAACGGTATCCCACCCGCATAATGCCTTAGTTTTTTCAAGTATGGCTCCATCGACCCGGTCATGATCCCATAAATGTATTTCACATTCGGGAACAACGCCTCGATTAGTCCATACCAGTTGGTCAAAGTCAAACACTTTTCAAGAATCTTGTCCGCCAACTCAGGGTCCGGTTTCAAGATCTTCGCCATTGCAGTTCTAATAGTTGGAACAGTGATTCGGGCAGATAAAGTTCCTGTCTTTACGTCGGAACATAACTCTTCCCATACTAGCTCGAACGTTCTAAACGAGTGCACAATGCTATGAGCAAAAGTAGAAGATATGACTTGAATTTCATCATGAAAAATGAGGCCACAAAGGAGATGACAGTATAAAGATTGGTGAAAATCGGGCCCGAATATGACTTCATCAGGGCTGCAACATGGGGTGTGCATTTCCTTCATTGTTTTCTTGAATTGTTCGCTTCGGTATACGTTTGATGTAGCAGTGCCTGCGAGTAAACCGCCTTTCGTCTTGAACTGTTTGCTCCCATAAATAAAGGTTAAAGCTTTCCCATTTTTAATTGGAAACTCCCTGCACATAAGAAAACCATAATAAGAATCGAAGTTTGGATCTTTATTAAAGTATGGTGTAACCCGAACATGACCCAATATCTAAATGTGCTGAACGAGTTGGCGGGTAGTAATTCAATGGTAAAAATTGTTGATCGGTAGATATGGTGTAAAAATGGGTTAAACAGGTTAGCGGGTCGACAGATTTAATTGAATGGATTAAACAAGTCAATATGAGCGTAAACCATTTATTAACAGGTCAACCTGAACACGGCCCGATTATCAAACTGGTTAGATATTGCAACCCATAACACGATTATTTTTTGTTGTGTTATGGGTCGCTTTTACCACCCCTTCGGGCTCTGGCCCTTCATGAACAACCAAAATCACATAAAAATTACAAGAAAACAACAAGTGTGGACAAGCCGAGCTTGGCTCGTTTAACTTGTGAGAGCTCAAGCTCAAGCTCGGCTCGTTTACCTTACGAGACCTCATGCTCAAGCTCGGACCATAAGTATCTTTTCAAACCCGTGCTCAGCTCGTTTATAATTTATTTATTAATTTTTACATATAACATAATATATATTTTTTAGTTATTTTTATCATAACTTTATATACAATACTCTATACCAATCTTTCGCGTTAAATAACTACCTGTTTCTAAACGCATAAGACGTCCGATAAATCTGCATTGTTGTTTCGGTCAATTCATCATTGAAAGGTACAAACTTTCTCCTCCCTTGAGTAGTCCCAGAACTATAAATATTCAACAAAACAATTATAAAAGCCAAACAACTTTAATGCACATAGTAAAAAAACCAAAATAGCACAAAATAATACCTTAATGTTATTATGGTAATTGGCTTGCCAGTAAGAATAGGTAGAGGTGAACCATCAGCAATTTGTTGGATTAAAGGCTCAAGATCTTTGTGGGTAACAAGAGGCACACAAGTACTGTAACTTTCAGGGTCAGTTTTACCATCAAGACACCATTTTTTTAAATATTCAGCTTCACTATTTTCTTTCAAGATTTTTTTTAATGTTTCAGTTTGAACCCTCTTGGCATCTTTTGTCAATGCTTCAAATTCTTCTATCACTTCTTCAGGATCAAATCTTTTTTCAGCCTTCACCAACATGGTTTCTTGACCCTAAACAAATTTATTTAAAAAAAATTTAATTTCTTGATAAATTTGACTAAAGGTGAAAGCTTTAAGCAAGATTTCATCAAGATAAACAAAACCCATATCATGAAATTAATATAAAATCATACCCATGTAAAAAAATGATTAGTTTATTTAAAAAGATTTCAATTTCTTGATAAATTTGACTAAAGGTGAAAGCTTTAAGCAAGATTACATCAAGATAAACAAAACCCATATCAAGAAACTAATATTAAATCATACCCATGTAAAAAAATGATTAGTTTATTTAAAAAGATTTCAATTTCTTGACAATAGGGGTGCAAATAAGCCAAGCTACTCGCGAGATACTCGAGATCGGCTCGTTAAAAATCTTAATCGAGCCCGAAGTCGAGCTTAAAAATAAGCTCGTTTAATAAGCGAGCCCGAGCTTTACTTATCGAGCTCGAGTCGGCTCGTGAGCCTAAACGAGAGCCTGTCATTATATAACTTTTTTAAAATATATATAATAATTATTATCTAATATATAAGTTATGAAAAAATAAATAAAAATAACTAGATAATATATATTATTTTATACATAAAACTATAATAAAAAGAATATATAAACATAATTATAATTATATAAAAAATAATTGATACATAGTAAACGAGCCGGCCGAGCTTGAGCTTCAAAATCCACTCACGAGCCGAGCTCAAGCTTTGAAAATAGAGCTCGAAACGAGCCGGGCTCGAGCTCGAGCTCTGTGTAAGCTAAACAAGCCGAGCTCGAGCCTAGTCAAGTTGGGGCTCGGCTCGGCTCGTTTGCACCCCCTACATGAGAAATTTGACTAAAGGTGAAAGCTTTCAGCAAGATTACATCAAGATTAACAAAATCCATATCAAGAAACTAAAATTAAATCATACCATGTAAAAAAGATGATTAATTTGAGTGTCTGTTTTCTTGACAAATTTGACTAAAGGTGAAAGCTTTAAGCTAAATTACATCAAGATTAACAAAACCCATAACATGAAACTAAAATTAAATCATACCAATGTAAAAAAGATTATTAATTTAAGTGTTTGTTCATGTCAGATCAATGAAATCAAAGCAAAAGTAATGGTTGACTACTGTGTCAAAAGAAGTCAACCCCAGAAAGCATAAGTTCCACCAATGAATAATTGAAACTTAGAAAAGAAAAATCAAGAATTTAATAAAAAAAATATAACAATAAACCCAAAAAAAAAATATTTAAGTACTACTACTACCAGTAGAGATTATGATGATGATCATAAATTTATGATTTTTATTCTATAAACATATAAAAAAAGTAGACACTAATGAAGAAGTGAAGAACACAATGGTGGGATATACATGCATAGTTGTTATATACATATATGCATATAGAATATAGAGAGATTTGTGAGTTTGAAATAATACCTATTTTTTCTTGGTTTGTTGAGTGAAGAAATGAAGGTTGTGAGGTGAGGTGAGGTGAGGTGAGGTGAGGTGAGGAGTGAAGAAGATTCTTAAAAGGATGTAGCAATTATATAGGCTATTTCATTGGTTCATTTTGAGTGGGATTTTACTGTTTGTTTGTTTATTAATTAATTTTATTTTATTTTACTTGGTAAGCAGTGAATAACCTAAAAAGGTGAAAACAAAATCATGGTTACTCAGTCTTTAGTCAAACTATTTTTTTTATTAATTTAAATTACTAAAATTTATTAGGTGTTTCATGTTATAATTATTATTTTTTTAAATGTGTGATATTTTAAAACCAAGGGATCTAAGTGGTAATCTTTATTTAGTGGTTTTTTAATTAATTTAATATTGAAAAATGGCATTAAGTAATATTAAAGTTTTATAAATTTTTAACTTAAGTCGAATTAAAAAAATAAAAGTAATTGGTAAGTAGCGACCGAGATTCATATGTGTTTTATTTATCTCAATAATAAAAATATTTCACATTTATAAAAAAAATTATAAAAGTAAAACACCGTCCGAAAGTTGATTGACTTTAAAGCAAACAGAAAATCAATAAGTGATTTAAGTAAAACTTGATAAACTTTAAAAGTTAAGATTTCAATTGCACGATGAAGAGGTAGGTCCCAGCAGAGCCCAGTTGGACCCGCAAGACTCACCTTCAACAGGGACGTCTGCGCAAAGGCTAAACTCGCAACTCACCTTGAAGAGATGTCTGCGCAGAAACCAACTGGATCCGCAGGACCCACCATGCTCAGAGACGTGACGTCCTTACGCGCAGTACGCAAGCTGTTCCCGCAGGAAAAGCCTCCCAATGGTCGACGTACTCCGCCTGTTCCCGCAGTAACGGATACTAGCCATCAGGGAAGGCTACCCGCGCAGCAAGGCTACACGCACAAGGCACTTAACTCTTAAATAATTCAGTAATGTCACCTGAAGGAGTGAGCAAGCCGGGAACACTCCCGCCCAAAGCCGGGAATACTCCCGCCCAAATGAGCCAGTCCGTACGCTACTGGAGGACCTTTTGTATTGTACCTGACGAGGTATGGACAAAAGGTCTGACCAAAGCAGCGACAACTCACTGTGACAAAGGAATAGTACACAGCCGGCCTGGTCACTATCAGCCGCTGCCTACTCACCAACCCCTGTCACTATTAGCCGTTGCCTACTCACCAACCTGTCGTAGCACGTGCATAGCCTGCAGTTGGTGGAAAAGAATAGTACACAGCCGGCCTGGTCACTATCAGCCGCTGCCTACCCACCACAGTTGGCAGAACAGGAATACTACTCAGCCGGCTGTACCTTCTTGGAAACCTACATTCGGCTATAAATACTCCAACACCTTGGAATGGTATGGACACATTTACATTATCTTACATTATCTGATATCTCATTATCTTATCTTCTCTAACAATCTCTTAATATACATTTATATTCAAGAGCAATCTAGTCTGATTCTTACGCCGGAGGGTGGTCACAAGGAGGTACCCCCCCTTCTCAGTGACGAGCTCACGGTGTCTGTTTTGCAGGTCATCAGAGGAACCATCTTGCCGGACCTAACCCTCGTGGGAAACATCTATTTAACCCCCAGATTATCCGTAATCTGCCCGGGGTCAATTAGTGTTTCTTCATTGGCGCCATCCGTGCATAAAAGCTAGAACTAATTCTCTCAGTTTTTTCAAAACCTCCGAAAAGATGGTTAACATTACTCCGGTCCCCAGGCCAGGGAGTAACCAAGAAACCCTGGTAACCACAACCCCAGCTACTGGGGGGAACACCGGCGAATACACACATTTTACGAACACTACCCCGGTTACCCGAGCCGGGGCAAGTGCAGTAAACAATCCTCCCCTGGGATTTATTGATACCCAGGTGGAAAGACAACAGACGAGGCCCCCCCGCCAAACACTTGAACAAGTTAAAGCGTGGGCGGAAAAACGTCAAAGGGAATTCCAAGCTGAGTTGGATGAACGCTTACGTTCACTCCAACAGGCTGACGAATTCGGAAGCACTAGACAACAGCTCAACATGAGCAATGAGTGCGAATACTTGGACGATGATTCGGAGGAATCCGACACCGACGTAAACCCTCGTCATAAGGCGAAAGGGAAGCGTAAGGAAACAGACTTCCAACCAAGAAGGAATTTTGGAGAACCCTTCAAACCAAAAAACGCGGGTGGAAACCCACGTGACTTCTCTAAAACCTTCAGACCAACCGCTGCAAATGCGGGAACCTCCAAGTTTGCAAGGGACATTGCGGAAACAATCGCCCCAAGAAGTGCCAAACAGATGTCCAACATCGGCACCTATGATGGTATATCCGACCCAGACGATCATTTGAACAGATTCATAGCGGGGGCAACCGTCAGCAACTGGACGGAACCCACGTGGTGTTATATGTTCCAGATGACGTTGGTTGGAGCAGCTAGAGCGTGGTTTGACCGTCTACCGGTCCACCACATCTATGATTGGGCAGACTTCCAACAGAAGTTTAGCCAACACTTCAGCCAACAAAGAAAGTACACTGAAGAGCAATGGACGATCCTCAACTGCATCCGAGAGGAAGATGAATCCTTGCTAGACTTCATCACTCGCTTCAACTCAAAGAAGCTAAGTCTGGGTAATATTAGTGAAGATCTTATTCGCGCCGCTTTCATCCAGGGCGCCGAATACCCAGAGCTTATCCGCACGTTGACGGGTAAGGACGGCATGCCATCCACATGGGATGCCATCATGACGGCGGCCAAGCGCTTCGCGGAAACGGAAAAGCAACTGGGTAGAGATCTTCCCCAAAGCACAAACCTCTACACCCAGAAAACAAGAGAAAACAATGTCCTTACCGCCCGACTAAACAAAAAGAGGAAGCTAGGCATTTGGCAGTCAAGGGTAAACTTTGACACCTCATCCGGCTCGCACCCTCGGTTAGGCGGAAAGAATAACATGCAGTCGTCGAACCGGAACTCCAGATGGACGCCACTCACCAAAAGCGTCACCGAGATATTCGACACCGAGAGACTCCCATGGCCAAAGGCTCCAATAATCCGAGAGCGTCACAACGCTGATCAGAGCAAATTCTGTGACTTCCACAGGACAAGAGGCCACAACACCGAGGAATGCGTAGACTTGAAGGACATCGTCGAAGCATTTGTCAGAGATGGGACGCTCACGCACCTCGTGGCGTAATGAACGCTGAGCAGGCTAATGCGTGTAGAACCCCAGTTGGGGAAAACACGAATAAAACTGCAGCTTCAATGTCGGAGACTACATACTGCGTAAACAACGAGATTCCGAACCAAGTGCATATCGGCTCGAAAGGCTCGATGACACTCCCAAGAACATGGAAGGGAGCTCAATTACACAGTCTGCATGTAGATCAATTCCAAACTTGTAAAAGAAAAGGCCCAGAGCCACTTCTAATGGAAATGATTCTCCTTATCACATTGACGCTGATGGTCTTACATTTATACTTAATGAACTTTCCACACTGATATGCCGGTCTTCACCGCATACATAAGTGGGAGAACAAGTCGTTGCATGTGGAAGGCGGCAAAACCCGCATAAACACAGAACGACAAATTTCTAAAGGAAATATAAGGAAAGCCTTCACGCAGGACAGTCATAGGTAAAGTTTGATCATCCTACTAAATGAAAGTGCCGGTCCTACCCGCACAAATCATGATAGAGGAAACCGAACTAACCTATTGACAACCGCGCGTCGAACGGTTAATTTATTCAAAAACACTGATATGCATGTTTTCACCGCATAAATAAGTGTGAAGAAATCGTTGCGTGTGGAAGACGGCAAAACCCGCATAAACACAAAAAACGGCAAACGTTCACGCAGGTCAGTCATAGGTGAAGTTCGGTCATCCCACTAAATGAAAGTGCAGAGCCTAACCGCACAAATCATGATAGAGGAAACTGAACTTTAACCTATTGACAACTGCGCGTCGAACGGTTAACTTATTCAGAACACTTAGAAAATATCTTCAAGGAAAAAACGAGGAAAACCTCCACGCAGGTCAGATATAGGTAAAGTTTAGCCATCCTACTAAGTGCAAGTGACGGTCTTACCCGCACAATCACGAAAGAGGAAGCAAAACTTTAACCTATTATCTGCCACGTTGATAGGTTAACTTATTCAAAGTACTTAAGAAATTGCTAAGTTAAACTAAAGTATGCACAAGCGAAACATATATTGTTTATGCGGCAAAACAAGTTCCAAATTAAACTATAATATGCATGAGCAAGTCGTATAACGTTTATAAAGCAAGAGTGACGGTCCTACCCGCACAAAGGATTTACATTCCATAAAAATTCAAGTATTACAAGAATGGCCGGGTATCTACCCGCCTACAAGAGTGTAAATCTATACAAAAACATAAACCTATCCTAACAGTGGAAATGGATCTAAAGGTTCACGCTTCAGGACCACTTCATCCAAACCCACTTGTACCCGCACCATCACTTGGCTGTGGCGGTTCAAGGAAGGTCTTGAGAATGGTTAACCCATCATCAGCAGCAGCAACTTCGTTCACCTTCTCCACCACTGGATGCGGGAAGGCAGCATACTGGTTCACTGCTTGGTCATAAGCAGCTTCAGTATCCACATCATATAAAGGGAAGTTGGAAGGCGGGATGCCTTTCACAACGAACCCTAGACCAAGCAGGAAGCCAGCCTTTTCCCCATCCTCATGAGAAGCGTTGAGGGCTGCGCTCATGGCATCGTCATATGATGTGTCCGTGAAGACCCGATGCACAACCTACAAGAAAAAATACAAGTATCAAAACCTTTTCTTAGTACAAAGAAAAGCGTAAAGACGTTATGAAGCTAAGCTTACCTGCGACAACGCTTCTCGTAGAAGCCATTCCTTGGTAACCAGAGCCTCCTGGAAGGCAGCTTGAGCTTGGTTACGGGCGCGTTCGGCTTCACTTTTGTTAAGGTTGGCAAGCAACACTTCTTTAGCCGCAGCCTCTTCGACGCCCTTTAGCTTACGCTCAGTATGGTCAAGCACGCCCCTCTGGTCCAAGATCTCTTGGAGCTTCTTGGCCTCTTCCATGGCCAAGGCATCATGAGCCTGTTGGAGCCTCTCTAATTTGGCTTTAAGCTCCTCATTCTCGGTGCGTAGAGGCTCAGCAACAGCTTCAGCCCTGGTGGCCCTCTCAGTTGCGTTCCGAGCGGTTTCCTTAGCTAACCGAAGCTGTTCGTTAACAGCTTGGGCAGCATTGGAACGGGCCTCGAGACGGGCCTGAACTTCAACCTCAAGGGCCTTGAAGGCCTTCTCCTTCTCCGCAGCAACGGCAGAGAGTCTCCTGTTCTCCTCCCGGATAGCCCGTGCCTGAGCTACTTCTTGGATACGGGCCGCCTTTAACTTGTCGTTTTCACGACAAAGCAACTCGTCGCGCGGCTGCATCCGGGCAAGGAGAATCCGGAGCTCGTTTGTCAGCCTACCCTCCTGGTAGCTCGACATAGCTTCCCCCAGCGCCCCACTTGGAGCGGCGTGGCGCGCCCACTCGACGCAGTCCGCAGCCGTCCGAAGGGTTGTTCCTCGGCGGATGTTCCAACGTGGAACATACACTTCATTGGAATCCGACACTGTAAAAACAAAAAGCGGTTAGGAAAAGATGATATATAAAAAAAAAAGAGGCCAAAATAACCCTACGCACTTGTAGGGTCGACAGTAGGCCGGTAGCCGCCAAACCCATCACCCGAAACTAACGGATATCCATCCAAGAGGTCAGGCAGATGGGAAGGAGGCAGAGATTGGCTAGAAGCCCCAAACATACCTGCTGAACCGGCCGGGGGCGAGGTAGTCGCCGGCGCCGGAGGCACGGTCGAAGCCGCTGCGGTAGAGACCATCGGAGGTGAACTCACAACCGTGGCCGCCGCTGCGGAAGAACCCGCAGAAAATATCACCGCCGGCTCAGTGAAGGATTCCGTGAAGATCGCACTGACAGCCGGCGGGGATGATGTTACAGTTGGAACAGTTGCCTCAACGGGATGAGCAACTGAACCAACACTTGAAACAGGCGCAGTCGCCTGGGTCATCGCCTTGGGTAGGTTGACCAAACCTACCGTCATGGGTCGAGAGGTGCTCCTCCCCGCTCCACCCTGGAATGCGTTAACATCCACGCCTACACGAAGACAAGATATATAAGTATAATGGCGAAAAGATATGAAGTTAAAAGTAAAGGAAGTTTGTACTTACGAGTCTTCTTGAGCTTGAAGGTACGAACAGGCGGGGACGAACCCGATGGAACCGGCCTCTTTACGTCGGTCACCGTCGCTGTACTGGGCTGCCCGGAGGTGACAGCCGTCTCAACCTCCGGAGCAGTGATCTCAACACCACCAGGGTTCCCCGCCACCTCCTCGCTTTCGGTCTCTGAGTGTAACGATTCCGACGAAACCCGGTATACCCTAACCGGTAGACAATAGTTACGTCATATTTAATGTCGGGTACATGAATTACCATAGTAATTATACGAGAATACATGGTTCACTGTATCGATTGTACGTGAATATATAATTCTTCGTATTGAATATGCGATTAATCGATCGACGGTTATTGAAACCCGAACGAATCGAGGGTTCAATTATAGACGAGATATATGATATTTAGTGATGTTTGCGAAGTATTAAGGCTTCGGGTTAAGTGAATTAAAGCACAGAAAAAGGAATTTCGATTTAATAGTACGTCGGTACGTTAAACGAAACCTTTAATACCAAACCGAGCAAGAGACAATCGATCAAGCCGAAAAAGATGCGAAATTATTAACAACATGGTATTTTAAGTTAATGGAAGTCATGGTTTAAGTTTTTTAAAGTGGTTTTATATAAATTTCATTTTTAGCCGAAAAGCGACCGTTTTAGCCTCGTTTTAAGCCGAATTAAACATTTAACCGAAAAACGAACCGAACCAGATTATCCAAAACATTATCCGGATTACGAGAATCCAAATGTGTGGATAGGAATGAAGAGGTGGGTCCCACCCCACCCCTCCTTAGTTGCGACCGGAAATTCCAAGGGGTTATACCCCATTCATTTCTTTTTATTAGCAACATTCAACATACATCTTCAATTCTCTCCTCAAGATCAACTAAAAACCGAGAGTTCTAGCAAGAAAAACGAGGTAAAGAATCGAGTTAATCACGTTTCAATCTTCGTTTCTTGAGTTTGTTTGCAAGAAAATGAGGTTTCAAAGATGAAAACCGATTCTTGCATGATCAAGTGATGTATACGGGTTATACAAGGGATCTTGGTCCAAGAAAGGAGTTAAACGAACCAAAAACGAATTTTTACGGTTTAAATCTTTGTTTTTGAATCATAACCGAAACTATAGTGTAAGAGGCTTGATCGTGACTGTAACTTGCTTGGTATTGTGGTATGTTGGATGTAGGTTCTGTATTTAGTGGTAGATAAGGCGGAAAGACGAGTTTGTAGCTTGTAGTGGCGGAAAACGAAAGGTATATTCGGTTATGTTCGGTTTTGGAGTTTTTGAACAGATTGTTGATCGTTTAGAGTTAGGTCATGAAATTTTGCAGGGATGTTCTACACATAAAAATAAGAGTTCTGTGAATTTTTGGTAATTTTTGGATAAAGGATGAATATTTGGTGAATTTAATGCTTAGTTTTGGCCAAAAATGGTGAAAAATAGTTAAATATCATGAACAATTCTGGAAAATTGCAGATAAGCTTTTTATATCATGTATAAGTCACACACAAAATTTGAGGTCCGTTGGAGAAGTCTAAGTAGGCTTTTCGGTTAAACGGGTTCTAGGGTTTTCTAGCTCGGTTTTAGTGGAAATGGCATGTAAAAGAAGATTTTGGTTCTGGAAAAATTACAGGGGACTATGTGGATGGCAGGGGACATCCAGGAAAAATTTGGGATTTTTCTAAGGTCTTTTGGTATTTACGACATATTTAGTGTTTAAATGGTGTTTAAAAATAAATAAATAAATTTTAAATATAGAAATTAATTCTGGAAATATTTTTATAAAATTCCCCACTGTCAAAAAGTCATTTGTGCAAAATTTCAAGATCCGAGATTAAACGGATAATTATTTGTGCAAAAACCAACTTTTAAAGCTTAAAACGAGTAAACCGGTAAAGCTCGCTTAAACGAGCTGACTGGTGTATAAAAACCCTAAAAATGGACTATTTTCATATAAATGAGTTAAACAAGTAAAAAAATAAATCATCCGAAAATAATTCGGATGATTTGAGTAATTTTAACCTATTTTAACAGTTTCGGGTACGCCAAAGACGGAAACGGGTCCCGCGGCCAATCGGGACGTCTAAACCGAGCTATAATTTCACAACTTTAACTAAATGATCAGTCAACAATTATTTTCGGGTCGTGTGTGACCAAACTCAATTTTGGAACATAAAAACGGATAACCGTGCTAGGCACGCAAAACGAGAAAAACGACTAATAGTAATTGTGACCATGGAACTCTAAACGATATCACAATCTGAGTCCGGAGAAGTATTTCGGGTACAGTACTGGGTTAACAGTGTCCCCAGATGTACCGGTTGATAAGTTAAAGGTTATATAAACAATAATGGTATAATAACGATCGTAGGGATCATATTACAGATTGGACGTGTTAACTGTTAATTATTGTTGTTACCTGCTTGCATGTGCTAAGGTGAGTTTCACGAGCCCATTTTCCTGAATTGTTTTTAAATATTTTCCCGGGGCGGAAAGCATGTTATTATTGAAATGTTTAAATACATACATACTGAACACATGGATTTGCGTGTATTTATGAATATCTGATTGTATGGGAATTGTACGGAATGGGTACAGTACTGGGTTAACAGTGTCCCCAGGTGTCCCTAGAAGTGTTTCTGGGTTAACATTGTCCCCGGAATGAGTATTATACTGGGTTAACAGTGTCCCCAGATGTCCCTAGACGTGTTTCTGGGTTAACATTGCCCCCGGAATGGGTACTGTACTGGGTTAACAGTGTCCCCAGACAGAGGTTTCGCTTGTGGGCTCAGCATAATTACATCGTAATTCTGGGTTAACATTGCCCCCGGAATGAGTACGGTACTGGGTTAACAGTGTCCCCAGATAATATTATATTTTGATATGGATTTATCATGGTTTACTCAAATTGTGAAACTCACCAACTATTCGTAGTTGACCCGTTTTCTCACATGCTTTTCAGGTACAACTAAGATGAAGTGATTGCTTACGTGCTAAGTGCTTGATGTGTGTAAGATTTGCGTGCGGGATGTTAGAATCCAATTTGCATTTCATCCGGGAAAAGCCATCTTTTTCTCAACAATGCCTTTGTCATTTGATCCAATAGTGTTCCGTTAGATAGGAACAGATTTGATAAATACTGATAACTCTCGGATAGAGTATTAGAACGGAAAGATCCATTAGATAATGAACGATTGGTTCTAAGCCATCTCTGGCGATTAATCAACAATTCAACATTATAATAAATAGAATTATGTATCATGCTGTATGATGTGTGTATCACCTAGACGGTAATGAAATATGAGATTATGTAATTTTGAAGTATATTAATGCATTCAGTTTTCTTTATAAACAATGTGGTTGATATCAGAGGTGTCTGTTGCATCCCGTTTACGTTTCCGCTGCGGTTGCGGGGTGTTACAGAAGTTGGTATCAGAGCCATTGGTTATAAAGATTTAGGATGTCTTTAAAAGATACCTAAAATATAACTAGTAGCTCAAGTATTATAGGATCTGAATATCAACTAATAATTTATATTGACGAGGTCTGGACGAACTTGGATGGACAAATGAGTTATTATGGTCCGGAACATAATAACAGACTTGTCCGCACGAGGGAGTTCAGGGGAAGTCACGGGGTACATTAATAGGTAAAAATGGCAACATATGTGTAAAGTATATAATATTATTTATACATGCTAATGTGTATATATATGTATGTACATATCTTATGGGTACATGTATTGAGAAATAAGACCCGGTTAAGGAACCGGGGAAGGAAATAATAAAAAGTACCGAGGATGCTGAAATTTCTAGAGCATCGGTTGATGATAAGTCTAACTTATCGGGTCATAGTTATGATAGTACCAAATTAGATCTCCCGTTTGACATTAACCAGAAATATCTAGTAACCGTCACTCCCAACCAAAATTGATAAATCCCTTACCCTACCAATACCGGTACCGTATATTCTAATAACCCCAGATGTTCACCCGAACCGACGACCCTCACGTACGGACGGACCTGTACGTGAACCCATTCTTATTCCGTTAAAAAAAAATTGATAATAAATGAGCAGATAAAAATAATATATAGTAATATATATGGGTATTTCTCACTCTCAAACATATGAGCCATACCACCTCCGGATCGAGAATTACCGATTTTAGCGAACCTAGAACGCCTGAGGACATTGACTGAACAAGTGATAGAGTTTCCCATAATAGTAATTGATAATATTTGAAGGCACCCCATGTTGTGCGATTACCTTGAACCTTGCAACTCCCTATGTTAACCTTACATCCGTTAGATGCCTATACCCATGTATACTCGAATAAAATGATTACCCATACACAAAGAGGTGTTGGAATCATTATAGCATAGTTGGTTATTCGTTCGTAGGTGGTATACTGTGTATGCCGGATATACGAATAAACACGAATATTATAACACCGTGGTACGTAATCGTTTGGTGCTCACGATGAGCATGTATCGGTTATGCTGACATGCAGAAGGATATTGAAATCAAGCATAGTAAACATTAATCTGTGTTGAGAAAGGTCTATATGTCAGTTGGTGACAAGGGTTATGAAACATATTTAAACGTTAACCGACGTCAGGTTAAGTCCTTATGATATTATATTTGTGGGACATATATACTAGATACTGGTATGTGTAATATGTATGATAATATTTGGTGTGTATGTGTACCTGCTGATATGATTGAGCTGGTAACGAGTTATACGGTGAGATTAGTATTGATTACTATGTACGGGATGAGTACGGCAGAATGACATAAAAGATTAACTCCAATGATGGAGATTGATATGATTCAGTTGATTGCTCAAAGATAGCAGATGATGATACCGAATGTCGTATCACAGATCACTGCTAGTGTTGATGCAAATGTGATCGCAGAATTATAGATCGAGCAATCACATGATTATGAATATTTCAACTCTTAGTGTTATTACTAAGAGTGATAATGTTCCACCGAATACTATAAGACTACAAGTATTAGTTATAAACTAAACATGAATAGTAGTCGTAACGAATTAGATCCGGTATGAGGGATATGTTCGTTGGTTGTGTTAAGGAAATTATAAATAGATTACTGATGGTAAAGGGATGAATAGATTAGCGAGTGGATAGAAAAGATCGAAATGGTTAAGGATATTGGTAAGAGTCTAGAACATTGTGTAGTGAAATATGCTACAGATATGTTGGTAGATTATGTTGTATCGTGATGGAACACGATGATACAAAATTATAGATAGAAAATTTTTGCTCAGATGATATGGTCAGGATTTAAAATTCTTGTGCTAGAGCACTTTTATTCGAGTAATTAAGTTCAGAGATTGGAAACTGAGCTATGGAAGATAGAAATGTTGTATGCTGATCACTTAGAAAACGCTAATCGTTTGAAGGAATTGTCATGTCTGGTAACATGGCTAATTACTCCTGAAACTAAGCGAAGTGAGCGCAATATTGGGGACTAACTCCATCGATAAGGAGTATAGTCAATCCTGTAAAATATACAACCTTTGGAAGGGTTGTGTCACAAGCCAGCATTGATATATTTGACTCTATGGGAAGCGGAGTGGAAGGAAGTTAGGTGAGACGTCGAGTGTTAAAGAAGAGAAATGATAACGGTATAGTGCAAGATAGGCTGTTGAATAAGTAGGTATGTCCTACAACCCAGAATTATACTGAGACTAGTTCTGGTGTGAAACATGAACCGCATGAAGGGTCCTTCCCTAAATGTGGAAAATATGGTTATCGGCAGGAAGAAGAATGTCGAGTGATAGTAGGCCACAGGTGTGGTAAAGATGGACGTAATGCCCTAATTGTAGAACCAATTGAAGCCAGGTGAATCGACAACCCCAACCCATTCGTGTACAACCACTCCGAACCCAACAACTTCAATAACAATCCATCCAAAGAAATCAAATTATGCCAAACAGTTGTACTTGCTATGAATGTGGCAATACAGAACGTTTCAAGAAAAATTGCCCAAAGTTGAACCAAGGTGTCGTTAGAAGACGAACCTCATGACAAGCATCAACCTCTGATCAAGCAAGGAGCCGTGCTTTTGTGAGTAATTCGAATAAAGCACGTCATGATCCAAAGGTGGTATTAAGTATGTTGTAGTTTTAAATCAATAGGCACCAGTGATATTCTTGCGGTCGTTGATAGAAGTTAGTTCCTGTTAATCTCCTATCATTTGGAAAGATACCGATTAGTGAAACTATAGAACCCTATACTGTAGAATCGCTAACGGTAAATCCCTAATGGTTAACTGAATTGTTCGGAATTGTGCTATTATTCTGAACGATTAACCTTTCCTTATTGACCTACGACCAGTAAAGTTAAGAAGTTTTGACGTAATAGTTAACATGGATTGGCTAACTCAACATGAAGCTGAAATCAAATATGAAAAGAAGATGATTAGAAGCTCTCCTTCGGACGATGAAGCGATTAGATACAGAGAAAAGTGTACGGTATTATGTTACCACTCTAATCTCATCTTGAGATGTTATAATATTTACGACAAGAAGACGTGGTGTATTTAACAAACGTGATTGCCAAAGTATTTAAAAGAAAACATATAGAAGATGTTTCGGTGATACGTAAATATCCAGAAGTTTTCCCAGGAGAACTTCCTGGATTACCGCCAACCCGACAGGTCGAATTCAGAATCGATTTAATACCTCAAGCTGGCCCCGTTGCTAAAGCATCTTACCGACTTGCGCCGACTGAAATGCAAGAATTATTGGATAAAGGTTTTATACGACCTAGTTAGTCACCATGGGGTGCACCAGTGTTATTTGGGAAATGAAGGACGGAAGTGTTAGGATATGTATTGATTAGGGAGAATTGAATAAAGTGACGATCAAGAATAGGTATTCACTTCTTCGAAGTAAATGATCTGTTTAATCAACGGCAAAGGGCGATTTATTTTTAGAAAATTAGTCTTAGATATAGTTATCACCAAATGAAAAATCCAAAAGGAGGACGTTGCAACAACAGCGTTTCGGACTCGCTACAGCCATTATGAATTCTTAGTTATGCCTTTCGGGCTAACAAATGCGCCGGCAGCATTCATGGAACTCAGGAACCGAGTCTGTAAACTTTATTTTGACAAATTTGTCATAACATTCATTGATGATATTTTGATATATTCACAACGTAAAGAAGAGCACGAACGACGGTTAAGGAAAATTGTGGAAGTGTTAAAGCAAGAGGAGTTGTACGCGAAGTTTTCGAAATGTGATTTTGAAGGCACAATCCCTTGGTCATGTTGTAAAGCAACAAGGATTTCACATAGATCCAAATAAGATGGAAACCATTAAAATTGTGCCAAGCGCCGATTTTAAGTCTCCCCGATGGAGACGATGGTTTTGTCGCATATTGTGACGCATTGCGTAAAGGGTTAGGATGCGTGTTGACGCAGTATAATAAGGTTATAGCCTATGCTTCCCGACAGTTAAAAGTACACGAGAAAAATTACACTACTCACGACTTAGAACTGGGAGCGGTTATCTTCGCACTTAAAATCTGGAGACATTATCTCTACGGTACGAAGTGCACCATCTTCACCGATCATAAAAGTTTGCAGCATATATTCGATCAGAAAGAACTGAATATGAGGCAACGAAGATGGGTCGAGTTGTTAAACGATTATGACTGTGACATCCGTTATCACCCCGGCAAGGCTAACGTCGTAGCCGATGCCTTGAGTAGGAAAGATCGGGTTAAGCCATTACGAGTGCGAGCGCTGGGGATGATAGTCCAGTCGAACCTTTCGGACCTGATTCGAGTCGCTCAACGTGAGGCGTTAAAAGAGGAACAATTGGAAAAGGAGGGATTTCACGGCAATGAGAAGAATTTCGAACAGCGCGTGGACGAAATTCTCTATTTCAAAAATCGGGTTTGGATCCCGACCCTCCATGACCTTCGTGATTTAATCATGGACGAAGCGCATAGATCGAAATATTCCATACATCTGGGATCGGATTTGACTATTGATGATACGAATACCTGAAAGGATTTCATTAATGGCCGAGTTTGGAGAAAGATATGGTTACGTATTTTGGTGAATATTTAAGTTATGCAAGAGATAAGGCTGCACACCAAAAACCCTAGGGAACACCACAACGACAGAAAATTCGCCAATGATAGTGGGAATAAATTATAATGGGTTTCGGGACGCAAATTCCCAAGATATATCAAAGACACGATGCAATTTGGGTAATCGCGGATCGATTAACCAATCCTCGCATTTCATCCCAATCTATGACGATTACCACGATGAATTCTCGCCCAAATTCATGATGGTGAAATGGTATCTCGTCATGGAGTACCATTTTCAATTATCTCAGATCGAAATAGCATCCTACTTCCATTATTGGAAGGCGGGGAAGGAAGCATCGAGAGCTTGAAGCTTTCTTTGGGTGAAGTAATTATCACCAATTTGTTAAATTGAAAATGGGCGTCAATCAAGCCATAAGATTTGAATTGATTCGGGAAATAACCAATCGGATTTATAATATTTAAGATGAGTTGAAAGCAGCGCGAGATTGGCAAAGGATTTATGCCAACATTCATAGGAAACCATTGTCATTGGAAAGAGGTGACAAGGCATTTTTAAGGCATCACCTTAGAGAGGTGATATAAGGTTTGGCAAAACCGAAAATAGCTCCTTAATATATTGGACCTCGTGAGACTATCTCCATGATTGGTCACTTAGTTTATCGATTAAAGTACTCCAGGGACTAAGTACTATACATGATGTTTTGCCATGTATACGGATTGAAAAGTACCTAAGTGACGAGGCAAAGAAAGTACCAGTAACGGAGGTACTCATAGAAGTCATACTTGATATCATAAATAATTTCGTAGAGGTAGTAGACGGGAAAACTAAACAGTTTGGACATACCAAGCTTTATTGATTAAGATTAAGTGGAATTCACAGCGAGGACCAGATTATACCTGGTAACGCGAGGGTGAATTCTGAAGGAAAAACCCCCACCTTTCTCTCGAAAGGGGTTAGTGGACGTGTAAAATTTCGAGGACGAAATTTCTTAACGGGTGGAGAATGTAACGATTCCGACGAAACCCGGTATACCCTAACCGGTAGACAATAGTTACGTCATATTTAATGTCGGGTACATGAATTACCATAGTAATTATACGAGAATACATGGTTCACTGTATCGATTGTACGTGAATATATAATTCTTCGTATTGAATATGCGATTAATCGATCGACGGTTATTGAAACCCGAACGAATCGAGGGTTCAATTATAGACGAGATATATGATATTTAGTGATGTTTGCGAAGTATTAAGGCTTCGGGATAAGTGAATTAAAGCACAGAAAAAGGAATTTCGATTTAATAGTACGTCGGTACGTTAAACGAAATCTTTAATACCAAACCGAGCAAGAGACAATCGATCAAGCCGAAAAAGATGCGCAATTATTAACAACATGGTATTTTAAGTTAATGGAAGTCATGGGTTTAAGTTTTTTAAAGTGGTTTTATATAAATTTCATTTTTAGCCGAAAAACGACCGTTTTAGCCTCGTTTTAAGCCGAATTAAACATTTAACCGAAAAACGAACCGAACCAGATTATCCAAAACATTATCCGGATTACGAGAATCCAAATGTGTGGATAGGAATGAAGAGGTGGGTCCCACCCCACCCCTCCTTAGTTGCGACCGGAAATTCCAAGGGGTTATACCCCATTCATTTCTTTTTTTTAGCAACATTCAACATACATCTTCAATTCTCTCCTCAAGATCAACTAAAAACCGAGAGTTCTAGCAAGAAAAACGAGGTAAAGAATCGAGTTAATCACGTTTCAATCTTCGTTTCTTGAGTTTGTTTGCAAGAAAATGAGGTTTCAAAGATGAAAACCGATTCTTGCATGATCAAGTGATGTATACGGGTTATACAAGGGATCTTGGTCCAAGAAAGGAGTTAAACGAACCAAAAACGAATTTTTACGGTTTAAATCTTTGTTTTTGAATCATAACCGAAACTATAGTGTAAGAGGCTTGATCGTGAGTGTAACATGCTTGGTATTGTGGTATGTTGGATGTAGGTTCTGTATTTATTGGTAGATAAGGCGGAAAGACGAGTTTGTAGCTTGTAGTGGCGGAAAACGAAAGGTATATTCGGTTATGTTCGGTTTTGGAGTTTTTGGACAGATTGTTGATCGTTTAGAGTTAGGTCATGAAATTTTTCAGAGATGTTCTACACATGAAAATAAGAGTTCTGTGAATTTTTGGTAATTTTTGGATAAAGGATGAATATTTGGTGAATTTAATGCTCGGTTTTGGCCAAAAATTGTGAAAAATAGTTAAATATCATGAAATATTCTGGAAAATTTCAGATAAGCTTTTTATATCATGTATAAGTCACACACAAAATTTGAGGTACGTTGGAGAAGTCTAAGTAGGCTTTTCGGTTAAACGAGTTCTAGGGTTTTCTAGCTCGGTTTTAGTGGAAATGGCATGTAAAAGAAGATTTTGGTTCTGGAAAAATTACAGGGGACTATGTGGATGGCAGGGGACATCCAGGAAAAATTTGGGATTTTTCTAAGGTCGTTTGGTATTTACGACATATTTAGTGTTTAAATGGTGTTTAAAAATAAATAAATAAATTTTAAATATAGAAATTAATTCTGGAAATATTTTTATAAAATTCCCCACTGTCAAAAAGTCATTTGTGCAAAATTTCAAGATCCGAGATTAAACGGATAATTATTTGTGCAAAAACCAACTTTTAAAGCTTAAAACGAGTAAACCGGTAAAGCTCGCTTAAACGAGCTGACTGGTGTATAAAAAACCTAAAAATGGACTATTTTCATATAAATGAGTTAAACAAGTAAAAAAATAAATCATCCGAAAATAATTCGGATGATTTGAGTAATTTTAACCTATTTTAACAGTTTCCGGTACGCCAAAGACGGAAACGGGTCTCGCGGCCAATCGGGACGTCTAAACCGAGCTATAATTTCACAACTTTAACTAAATGATCAGTCAACAATTATTTTCGGGTCGTGTGTGACCAAACTCAATTTTGGAACATAAAAACGGATAACCGTGCTAGGCACGCAAAACGAAAAAACGACTAATAGTAATTGTGACCATGGAACTCTAAACGATATCACAATCTGAGTCCGGAGAAGTATTTCGGGTACAGTACTGGGTTAACAGTGTCCCCAGATGTACCGGTTGATACAGTTAAAGATTATATAAACAATAATGGTATAATAACGATCGTAGGGATCATATTACAGATTGGACGTGTTAACTGTTAATGATTGTTGTTACCTGCTTGTATGTGCTAAGGTGAGTTTCACGAGCCCCTTTTCCTGAATTGTTTTTAAATATTTTCCCGGGGCGGAAAGCATGTTATTATTGAAATGTTTAAATACATACATACTGAACACATGGATTTGCGTGTATTTATGAATATCTGATTGTATGGGAATTGTACGGAATGGGTACAGTACTGGGTTAACAGTGTCCCCAGGTGTCCCTAGAAGTGTTTCTGGGTTAACATTGTCCCCGGAATGAGTATTATACTGGGTTAACAGTGTCCCCAGATGTCCCTAGACGTGTTTCTGGGTTAACATTGCCCCCGGAATGGGTACTGTACTGGGTTAACAGTGTCCCCAGACAGAGGTTTCGCTTGTGGGCTCAGCATAATTACATCGTAATTCTGGGTTAACATTGCCCCCGGAATGAGTACGGTACTGGGTTAAAAGTGTCCCCATATAATATTATATTTTGATATGGATTTATCATGGTTTACTCAAATTGTGAAACTCACCAACTATTCGTAGTTGACCCGTTTTCTCACATGCTTTTCAGGTACAACTAAGATGAAGTGATTGCTTACGTGCTAAGTGCTTGATGTGTGTAAGATTTGCGTGCGGGATATTAGGATACATTATAATAAATAGAATTATGTATCATGCTGTATGATGTGTGTATCACCTAGACGGTAATGAAATACGATATTATGTAATTTTGAAGTATATTAATGCATTCAGTTTTCTTTATAAACAATGTGGTTGATATCAGAGGTGTCTGTTGCATCCCGTTTACGTTTCCGCTGCGGTTGCGGGGTGTTACACTGAGTCAGACCGATTCACCGGATCGGCAGTGGAGGCAACCTTCGCCTTCCCCTTCCCGCCGGCAGCCTTCTTCTTCCTCGCCAAGAAAGGACGATCTGCGGATTCCTCATCAGAAGACAAAATTAGAGGAATTCCCGCAGAGGTTTGAGCATTGAGAGGGCGAGGGTCAAAAAGTTCTTTACCTGGCCGCCTGGCGCTCAGGATCTCGTGGCCTGGCGGGTAGACCTCCACGAACCGATCCGCCGTTTGCTCAAGGATGGGCAACTCGTTCTCATCTAGAGCATGAGTACCCATCCGAGCGGGACCATCACTCTCCCGCGGCTGCAGGAGAGACTGTAAGTCGTTTCCCTCTGAAAACAAAAAGAAAAAACGGTTAGAACAAAAACCTTAAATTAATGGATAATATGAAGCCTACCGTAAGGGACAGAGTTCAAACCGTATTCGAGGACGATGGGAATCTGTGACGCCTCCTTCCAAACCCGGCTCATCCCGAGCATCACCATCCCGGACTCCGCCAAGCGGTAAACCGGAGACTGGATCCGGGAAACCTTGGAGAACCATTCCGCCTCCTGGTAGTTGGAGGCGTGAAGGTTCGGGAGAGCTCTCCCGTTCTTGAAAGTCATCGCTATGGGGACGACGCGAGCGGAGATATAGAAGAACTCCCGCTTCCAAGATCGAAGACTGCGCTCGGTAGCGCAGATCTTCAAACCCTTGATCCGATTGACCAAGGTATACCACCCCTGGATGCACCTCCAGGAATAGAAGGTCATCAGGCGGTCAACATGGGGCTCCACACCCAGAATGAGACACACCCACTCGAAATGGCGGATCTTGGCGATCGCCATTGGGTGTACCTCAGTTAGATGCACACCGTGTCTCTCTAGAACACGGTATACAAACTTCGTCAATGGAAACCTGAGATTCCCATAGACGAAGAATGCAGCGTACACCCCTATCTTGCCCTTGGGGGCATCGTACGCCGTCTGATGAGTTGCAGGAAACTCAGGCTCGAAAGACTCGAGCATGAACTTCCTGACGACGTACTGATAAAGGTCGACCGGAAGAGCACACTGGCACTCGCCAGCAGTACTCTTGTCATCCTTGTCCGACGTGGACGACGAATTCTCGGCATACACGTCAGACTACTCGGCGGTAGCCTCAAGATCATGAACAGAAGACATGTTTTGGATGTAAAGAAGAACGATTTCAGGAGAATGCTCGACAGAAAAGTTAAGAGTATTCGCCGGAAATCGTTTAGAAGAAGAAAAGTGAAAGTGTGGATTAAGCTGCACCCTCTCCCCTTTTATATACTCATCGCAATGAATGCGATGAATTTAATGCGGAAGAGAGAGGAAAACGCTGGTGCAATGAAACTATGACACGTGGAAAAAGCAAGCTGGCAACAGCTGTTGACAGGACGCGTGCCGTAAACTTCGCGGCCACGCGCCCGAAAACTCGCGCCCACGCGCCTGAAATAGCGTCTGGAATGACCATATACTGTCACGTCGCCATAACTTCCTGCACGTCCTGAAACTGTCAGAAGAAACCGTCGGACGACGTTTCAACAGTCTGGACTGTTCTTATCCTTTCACCAACTCTTCAAATTTCAAAAAGATTCAAAAGTAAGCGGGACTATACCCCTTACCTTGGCAACCAAGTAACTATAAGACAGGTGCGAGTACAGTGTTAAGGCAAAACCCTTCACATACTTAGCACCTGCAGGGAATTGAAGCCAAGAATACCTCGGCAACCAAGTAACTATAAGACGGGTGCGGGTACAGTGTCAAGGCAAAACCCTTCACATACTTAGCACCCGCAGGGAATTGAAGCCAGGAATACCTTGGAAGTAAAGTAACTATAAGACGAGTGCGGGTACAGTGTCAAGGCGAAACTCTTCACATACCTAGCACTCCGCAGGGAATTGAAACCAAGAAGGATCTTCTGGGCCATGCTTGCGGAAACGGGAATAACATCCCCGCATAGCGGGAACGTCGAGAACTAGATTGTTGGAAGCTCCAAGATGGAATTGGTTGTTTTAACATAATTGATCACTATGTTCAAAACTACCAAAACCTCATGGAGAATCTACACAAGTGGAACTCAATGCTCCTGACTTGCGAGGAGGATACAGACCTACCCGCATCATACCCAAAGATCAAGCAGAAAAGTCGGGAATTTCTGCACGTGACATTAGGACTTCCGCGGGAAGAATCCCCATGGAAAACCTTAAAACTAAACCCTTTTCAAAACCCTTTGCTTAAGTCCAAAAGTTCACCTCACTTATTAACAATTCATGAGAAGAACATTGGACTGGGGGGACTTGAAGAGGTAGGTCCCAGCAGAGCCCAGTTGGACCCGCAAGACTCACCTTCAACAGGGACGTCTGCGCAAAGGCTAAACTCGCAACTCACCTTGAAGAGATGTCTGCGCAGAAACCAACTGGATCCGCAGGACCCACCATGCTCAGAGACGTGACGTCCTTACGCGCAGTACGCAAGCTGTTCCCGCAGGAAAAGCCTCCCAATGGTCGACGTACTCCGCCTGTTCCAGCTGTAACGGATACTAGCCATCAGGGAAGGCTACCCGCGCAGCAAGGCTACACGCACAAGACACTTAACTCTTAAATAATTCAGTAATGTCACCTGAAGGAGTGAGCAAGCCGGGAACACTCCCGCCCAAAGCCGGGAATACTCCCGCCCAAATGAGCCAGTCCGTACGCTACTGGAGGACCTTTTGTACTGTACCTGACGAGGTATGGACAAAAGGTCTGACCAAAGCAGCGACAGCTCACTGTGACAAAGGAATAGTACACAGCCGGCCTAGTCACTATCAGCCGCTGCCTACTCACCAACCCTTGTCACTATTAGCCGCTGCCTACTCACCAACCTGTCGTAGCACGTGCATAGCCTGCAGTTGGTGGAAAAGAATAGTACACAGCCGGCCTGGTCACTATCAGCCGCTGCCTACCCACCAACTACCAGCATGGCATGTGCGTAGCCCACAGTTGGCAGAACAGGAATACTACTCAGCCGGCTGTACCTTCTTGGAAACCTACCTTCGGCTATAAATACTCCAACACCTTGGAATGGTATGGACACATTTACATTATCTTACATTATCTGATATCTCATTATCTTATCTTCTCTAGCAATCTCTTAATATACACTTATATTCAAGAGCAATCTAGTCTGATTCTCACGCCGGAGGGTGGTCACAAGGAGGTACCCCCCCTTCTCAGTGACGAGCTCACGGTGTCTGTTTTGCAGGTCATCAGAGGAACCATCTTGCCGGACCTAACCCTCGTGGGAAACATCTATTTAACCCCCAGATTATCCATAATCTGCCCGGGGTCAATTAGTGTTTCTTCACACAATGAATGATTTTACAACATTATAAAGTATTTAAGTTTATGTTTTAATCTGACAGCAAGATGGCAGGCTGTAGATTTTGAGATGAAATTCTAAAAATTTAGTTTGCTTTGATTACAAATGTAGTATTTTTATTTTTAGATTACGTTTAACTTTGTTATTTAATCTATGTAATGCAATGAGATATCAAGTTACATAATCATATGATAATAAATGTTAACCTTTATAAGGCTATTAGGCTAGTCATTGTGGATGCCAGATGCAAGGCATCATGATGAGATGGCCGGTCCTTAATGCCGGCTATATCGTGCCACAACGTTAACCGCCCTGTATTATGTGGTGTTAATTAACGCATTAAAGAGCGTTGCACATACAAGGTGGGTCCAACCCTTGCAGCCAATCATGTTTTTTATTTGTTTTTCTTGTTTTTAAATGTTTAGTTAAAACACAACGTGCTTGTTAAAATGGCAGGCTAAGTAATAGTGACGTGACTTGACGTAGACGCTTTAACTAACTCAACAATAAAATACTTCAAAGTATGTATGCTCTAAATTTATAAACTAATGAATAATAACTTCACTAGAGTTTGTAAACGAAATCAATTTACTAATTTCACTCTTCAATGTTTGCCACATTTTATTTTAAGGCAAACACGTGCTACATTTAACTCTTTTATAAAATTTGGCAATCCAAACAAATGTCTCTTCAATAAAAAGTTAAGGAATATAATTTTGGTTTATTGGATTTTAATAATCCAAACTTTGGCCTGTTGGCCGATTTTAATCCCAACTTAAGAAATTCTCTAGAATAATCTCAACTTTCACTCTATTAGCATCCACTCAGCCTTTTGTTAACGGGATCTAACGCAGTTAGTTTTAGGACAAAATATGTCATTTCTACAAATTGAGTTGCCGCCACCACTACCGCGGTTGCCGCCACCGACACCGCGATCCTCGACACCGCCACCATCATGCCTACGCCCCCACCACCGGTGGCAGAGGCTACAGTGGTGGTGGTGCCGGTGTTGACGGCGGCGGTGGTGGCGGTGTCGAGGGTCGCGGTGTCGGTGGCGGCAACCGCGGTGGTGGTGGTGCCCGTGTCATTGAGTTTGTAAGTTAATTCATATTTTTCGTTTGTCACCCTCAATTTGTAGAAATGACATATTTTGTCTTAAAACTAACTGAGTTAGTTCATGTTAACAAAAGGCTCGGTGGAGGCCAATAGAGTGAAAGTTGGGATTATTCTAGGGAATTTCTTAAGTTGGGATTAATATCGGCCAATAGGCCAAAGTTTGGATTATTAAATTCCAATAAACCTATAATTTTAAAAGCTATGAAAAACTTAAAGATCACAAATGTCTTTTCTAAAGTTTGGCAATTTAAACAAATTCTGCAATATTTTCACATTATGCTCCACAACTTTTATAAAAGCATATTATAAATTTGCAAAAACGGAAGGATTTGACCAATAATATAGAATATCTTAAAACATATGCTCTATAACGTTTATAAAAACAAAATTGTGACAGTTTGTTAAACACAAAACACGCTACAAAACTGCAACGGTTTAATTAGTAATTGCAACGTGTACCAATTTGGATTTCAATTCATACGCAGGGGGCAGACCTACCCTTATGGTACTGGGGTCAGCCGTCCCATGTGAAAAAAATAGAGCTATTACAGTGTAAAAATTACGACTGATCCTTAATGTCAACTTTTTTTTTATAATATTTCATATTTTTATATATAACACAAACCGAGCTACATTTGGATAATGGGTAAGCGAGCAACAAGTTGCGCCGCTATTCCCTTTTGAATCGCAAAGCCTATTCTACTAAATATAAATCATTGGTTCCCCGGGCTCTGTGAGTCACTGTGGACCACCTTCTGCACCCGCTCTAAGAAGCGAACCGCCTCGGGAGCTAGGGATCCAAAAGTGTCGAAGGCAAATGGAATGAACACGTGCTGATTCTCCAAACACGCTGTCTCATGCTTAGCAACATTCCTAAATTTCGCTCTCAAAACCGTTTGTCCCAGTACGAAGCCACTGTCTCTCAGCCCACCAACAGAGACACCACAGTGAGGTCAACACACACATAAGTCCGTCAATAACATCTTATACGGTTGATATGTTGATCATTGTGTTTAGTTTTAATCAGTAATTTTCTTAACACTGAAAAAACCCAATCTTTTATAACCCATTTTAGTGATAAGACGTTCTCAAGTACTTAGACAACTGCAAAAAGTATATGAAACTTTCTAGTCGCCCATAACATCTTATACGGTTAGGTGTTTCATAACCTTCTTACTTCCTTACATGTCATTCCATCATGTATATATTTTTCGAGTGTCATTGAATGAAGCACGCACATTTGTGTATTCTACATCCTAGATATGTAACTTAAACTATAACAATCCTTATTTTAGTTTAATGTATGCAAGTTAAGATACTTTCGATATTTATTCTTTGAAAAACCATGTCAAAAATTATTTGAAAACAACATATTCTTTCACGCGTAAGGACAATCATGCTGAATCGACATCTTATGCCTTTTGTTATTCTACATTCAGCTAAGAATCGAGTACGCGTGCTTCTCTTTTCATAAATGGTCATAGAAGGTTCTTCAATGTTATAAAAACGTTAAAGAACGGGTAGACTCTTTGAGACTAAAATCAAAGAATAAAGAAGCTGTTGATTAACATGTGATATGTAACATCTTATCTTGCATATGAAACATCCCATGTACAATGAATTCCTCAAGGAAAAATGGGGACACTAGTAATCT
This sequence comes from Bidens hawaiensis, assembly GCF_021521415.1. NCBI lineage: Eukaryota > Viridiplantae > Streptophyta > Magnoliopsida > Asterales > Asteraceae > Bidens > Bidens hawaiensis. The sequence goes on from NW_027496201.1 coordinate 89,685, forward strand.
TTTTCTATTAAAGTAATCATACTATAAAAAGAATAAAAGAAAAGCATTAACTATATGATCAATTTTACAAGTATCTGTACCCGTATCAATTCAACCAATTTGGTGCATGTTATCGATACCTGAACCGACTCAACTTGTTACTCGTACCGGTACTGATACCAAGATCAGTGAAAAGCTGAAAAAAAGTGATATATACTAAAATACCGCCTGTACCCGTATCATAAAATTCTGGGTAATACTCGGTATCTAGTTTTACTGATTTTATGTGAAACTTTTGGTACCGGTATAAATACGGGTACGTGCATGGTACCGATCTCATGAAGCATCTCTACAATTCAGTGGTTCACTATTAATCTTATTATTATTATTATTATTATTATTATTATTATTATTATTATTAACAAATCTTTTAAAATATTATTGTCACGCATAACGTTAAAATAACACAAAACGTGCAAATACAATATGAAGAACCGGTGAACGTATACAAAGACATCCTAACCGTATATTATATGTTTTTTAAATACTTTGATTTTTGTTTATTGCATTTTAAATCAATTGTTAAATATCCAATTATATGAATTAAAATGCAATAAACTACATTTTTATATAACGAATAGCTTGTTAGTGAAATTTATAATTGTTTGTTACACGGTTAAATAAAGTTAATTACGAGTGGGTAAATTACGTAAAACAATTTTAACTAGATAACAAACTCGCCGCGTTGTGACGAAGTAGTGACTCGAATTTGATCAGTATCACTTAGGTTTGATACGGTAACGACACTTAACCCAAAAACCAAATTAGTGAAAACCTAGAATGGTATTTACACTCTAGCTTATGACACGCACAAAAAAAACATATTAGATAGTAAAACCGCCTGTTGCAGCTACAGGTGGACGAGTTCACTCGGCATCGGTTAGGTTATTGATGATACTGGAATTAAACCTATAAAATAAATTCGTGAATTCCCAAATACCAAAAATTAAGATAATAAAATAAAAAAACATAATATCTTGATGACATTGCGATTCTAAAACCCGCTCGTTGTGGCTGTGAATGGTCTAAGATTGAGTTCCCTGGTTCTCACTTTTTTAAAGTTCCCCAATAAACTCACCCTTATATATATTGATGAAGTGGCATTAGCAAAACCCCCATTTGGTGTGGTTGTGAATCGAAGTGATTTCATTTACTACCGGTAAGGCCCGTGACAGTAGCGGAACTAAGCCCAACGTTAAAATAAAAATAAACAAATAAACAATTGAAAAAAATAAAACAAAAAAAATCGTAAAATAATTTGCGATGCCAGAAAAAACCGCTAAAAAAGCAAATAAATTAACATGCAGTGTTAAACATGCTCATTAATATCTAACTATCTATATAATTGCCTACCATGAAATCCTACGTGTCACTCTCAGGTTGCTCCCCCCCATTCTCTAGAGTCACCAGATTGCTTGATTTTTAAATGGAGGTTTCTCATGCATTTGACCCAAATTCGCGGGTGTGGGTCTTACCAAACCCGAATAGTCTTTAAATGGGTTATAACATCTCATTTATTTGTGAAACTTTTTAATAATCAAACAATAATTTTTGTGGGTCATGGGTCTCACCAAACCTAGATAACCCTTAAACGGGTTATAACATCTCATTTATTTGTGAAATAACCCTTAATCATCAAAGAATAATTTCCACGGGTTATAGGTCTTACCAAACCCTAATAGTCCTTAAATGGGTTATATGATCTCATTTATTGGCAAACACTTTCATCGTTAAACCCTAATTTAATTTATCTCTTTTACATGTTCTCCGTTCTTGGTCTATCATTTCTTTCGCCGGTTAATTTCCGGTACTACTCACCATCGCCAACTACATCAACATCCCATTTTTCATTTGACAAATATTTGTGTTCATGTTTGTTCATTTATAAAATCAACATGCCCGTGTTAGTTTATCTTTGTTCGTTAAAAAACTAAAAAACATACACATCTCAATTGAAAAAACGGAAACGCTAAAAAATATAATAATAAACTATTATATACATATTAAATTAAAACAAAACTACGTTAAAAAATAAAATAAATCATCATAAAATAGCAAACGATTAAAAACAAAAACTTGAATAAACTCCCGTAACACGGGAGGATCAAACTAGTTTAAATATATTTTATGCAATTACGAGTGAGTAATGTACGCTTTATTATATGAACGGCTAGCACACACCATCTAGGGTTCTAGTCCTACCCATTAATCTACATTGTTTTTCCTCATGAGGCCTAAACCCTCAACTTTACAAGAAAAGATGATATTTGATGCATGCATCTTGGTTCACCTAAGTCAAAGGTCATTTGGTACGTATATTATATAAATAAATTAATAAAAGTTGTGTTTATAGTAGGAAAGCCAGTAAATGTGAAAGGAGGTTACATGCAATGTGACAAATGATGTATCACCTAAATGGGGTATGACTAAATTGACTATTGTGATTATTGTCTATGGATAATGGATGCACATTTCGTCGTTGGTGCCATAAATGTATAACTTATCTTTCTTACAAATATTATCTTAATTCAACATACATTTACTTAATTCGTCCAAATATTGATTTTAACTTGAATTGGGAGGTAATAGTGAAGAAAATATTGACTAAATAATAACCACTTTTCATAATTGTTAAATTCAAGTTTATTATTATTAAATAGTAATCAAGCGTCAAATATGTTTTAATTATAAACTAAAAATACTCGTATGACATAACTTATAATTATATGAATACCAAAAGCTTGCTTCCGTGCAAAGTTATCACAACATAAAACACAAACAAAATAGTTAGCATTTATATCAACCTTCATTATATACAAATAATTATGTCTATATTTACGAAAAAGAAATACATTTTTATACTTAAGTGGAAAAAATCCTATTTCTTTTCATAATAACAATTCTATATTTGCATCAAATCCAACATGGTATCTTGATTGATTAATTGGGATCATATGAGACATAATATAAAAATAATTGTGTAAAGAATCCAGCTTTTTTAATTCATTTTAGGCTCTAAAATGATAGAACCACCCTAACGTTACACTTTATAGTTACAGTTAATTAATATAGTTAACTATATAGTTACACTTTATGTTACATCTATTTTATTGAGATATGACCGAAGACCATTGAACTTTCTCTCGTTTGTTACAAAAACGTCACACCTTACATCATAATAAAATTTAAACTTATACATGAAACTACCTTTATATATATATATTAGATTTTTATATTAATACATTACCTTTAGCAGAAATAAAAAGGTGAGTGCCCACCATTATTGCTTAAGTAGACACCCACAAATTTAAGTGCGGGTGAAGTGTGACTCCACAATTTTTTAGGCACTTAAAATGGTGGCTGTTACATTCAGTGTTTTTCCACCTTTGTGTGGGTCGTTTATCACCAACCAAGTTTATCACAATAATATGCTTTAGTTTAAATTGTCAGGGTGATCTCGGGTGTCGGTGTTTACTGTTTACAAAAGTAAAGAATAAAAAATGATTGGAAAATACTTTTAAAGAGAATAGTGTGTTTATTATAACTTACAAGGAGGGAAACAAGCTAACGACAATTAGTCATTTGGCAGATCATCAATAAGTCCAGTGGTAACGGCAAAAGATCAACGAGTCACATTTATCGTCATCTTTTCAAAATGGTCATCGAATGCAATAAATTTTGAAAATATGGTTATTCGTGTTATTTTGATTAATGGTGTTTACACATGTTATTTTGATTAATAAATTCAAAATATAATAAAAATGTGAAATATACCTTGATATATTTATTATTAGCTAAAAATATCTACTCTTGACGGAGTTAATGCATTAATGTAGATCGAATATATTTGAGGTGTGTCTAAACGTACTGCTCCTCTCTACTAAACATATCCCATGTCAGACAAACAATATTTTATAATGAGAGTGATCGAGCCCACCAAAAATATTTAAGACTATGTGTTGTGATGGGGTTAGTTAACAAAAAAGTGACGTCACGTAAATAGTGAAACATTAACTAATCAACTTAAAAACCGAGTGTAATAAAGAGGGGTTAGTTAACTAATATGTAAATCATTTTAAAACTAATTAAGTTTCTGCTTAACGTAGGTTGAAATTGAAAACCTAATCTACCTTAACTTATCTGGTCCACCATTAAAATAATGACATTTAGTAGTCAACCATTCATAAAATGATGATTAGAAAACGTTAAAACAAAGAAGAGACGAAAGTTAAATCACTTATATTTAATTGTTTGTGCTGTCATGGACATGGTTTTTATATGTTTAATCATTGAGTTTCAAATGTTGTCAATATCAATCCCTTCTAATTTTGCCGAATCATGTTAAAAGATAATATAATAATAACAACGCTTTAAAAGTGCTCTTAAAGTTTAGTTTAGCTTTATAAATATGTTTTAAGAGGAAATGAGTTGAATCATCAACAAATTAGTCGAGACTGATTCATTAAAAACTTGAAGCGGTCGAATTTAAACAAACTCAAACATATATTATGAGATCGAGCAAGAGCTTCACATATCGAATCTATAGCTAGACTCGTGAGTCTAGACAAAGCTATTATTTATGTAATGTTTATTTAATATATGTTTAAGTAATATTTATTACAATATATAAATTTGCAATAAAAAAATTGTCAAGCCCCGGTCATACCCAAACTTAAAATACTACTTATATGTTTTTACTCAGCTCGCTTACACCTCAACTTATTTATAATCTTAAAAATTAATCTTAAAAGCTATATGTGTGTGTAAATAAGTTTAAATAAATATAAAACAAATTTAGTGTTTGGTGACGTTCATAAAATATGTATTATGAACTTAAAAAAATATATAATTAAATTTTGAAAAAGAGTCCTATAAATCTGATTTATTGTTCAACGGGTTCCAAACAATAACAGACCGATCCAAAGGTTCAAAAGCACTCAACGAACCAGTGAGGTTGCTTTTTTCCAAATCATTCAATTAAAATATAACACATCTTTAAATTTATAAAGCGTGGTAAAGTAAAGTGTAGCAATGTTGTTGTCCCATTGTCGGCATTTCAAACAATTGTTATGTAATCACTAAATACTAAATACTTAACAATTGTCTACACATACAAAGTACTAAATTAGTTGCCTTGTGAATCTATAAAAGATATAATTATCCAATAAATGATCTATAAAAGCATCCACAGTGGATTTTTTAGGAATGTTTTTAAGGCGAGGATGATGATGATGATGTGGATGAAAGAGGTTGTGAGGTAAAGGAGAGAGGGTGAGGATTAGCTCTTTCTCAAGAACCACCAAAAACAACTATGGGATATGTGAGAATGACTAGAAGAGAGGAGAGTGGTGAAAGAATTGATGTCTTTATGGGGATGTGAGTATTGAGTATGACGAGAGAGAGAAAGACAATTATTGATTGGGCAGGTGCCACTTGGCACACCAAAAACATCATCTAAAACTTGTTATTGTGGATGCTCTAAACTAGTTGCAATCGCTGAAATCGCCATGACTTTCCTCCCTAATCACTTTCATCATCCACCGTCATCTACCACCAAAACTACCACCAGACCACCACGCCATCCCCTGTCACTATCTGTCACCATCTCCCACCACTTGTCGAATAGACGTAGTGCATGTAAGATTTTATCAACAAAAACAAAATTTCTAAAAGGTTTGATCTTGATTGTTATGCTCATGTTTAAGTTTGGTTGGCTCATAGATCAAATAAATGTCAGGTATCAAGTGACACATAAGAAAACCAACACACAATACACAAACGAATTAAACACACGGAAACAAAGACATTTAAGAACACTACAATTATAATGTGGTTCTGTCATAATGAATGACCTACATCAACGAGCTACAATTTGATATTTTTATTAAGCTCTGGTAAAATAAAATTAAAATTACGATCGTCACGTTATAAATAAATAAATAAATAACTAGGGGCTTGTATCTTAGGCCATAAGAAAGAGGCTCAAAGTCTTCACCAAATCCCACAAGAAAACCAATTTTATTCACAAAGACTAGTTACTTAAGACATACATGCACGTACTCAAAAGTTCAATAAGTAAGCTAAACCTAACCCACATGCACCTCGTATTTAACCCACCCAACTCAAATCTTATGTTGTACACGTCACAATTAGTAAAATCTATAACTCACATAGGTATCCTTGTCGGATTCTATGATTCATGTACATTTATTACAAAACGAAATTTGATTTGTCCGTACAACCGAACAGTTTCATCCACAAGGTCACAATAACATTGGATTGCTTGGAGATTAAGATATGGGTTTTGAAGTAGCATTAATGTAGGCGCCAGCATTTTATTCGGCGAACATTAAGGTTGTAACTAGAACACGTGCATAGAAAATGAGTGGCTTATGTTAGATTTTGTATTAATAACATTAGCTCATGTTTTTCACGTGAGAAATATGGTTATATATGTGGTGCCTAACATCAAAAAATTATGAAACGAAGACAACGGAGTATAAAAATAGTAATGTGTGTGTTTCGCCTGTTCCGTTTGATTTAAATACATCATATATGCTAATGAGCTAGTGGTGAAGTGGCAAGTGAGAGATTTAGTGTTTCATATATGTGACCTAAATTCGATTCCTGCATACAATATTTAGTTTCAAAGGCATCAGGGTGATGATAGGAGACTAGGCGAATAAGCGGTTTTCACTAGTTGGATCCTTGAACTAAACTAGCTTTATCTCATCACATTGTCGTGCCTTCAGGCAAGTGTTCACGGGTGTTGGCCTTAGGTGAGGGTTTTTCCCGGATCAATAAACGAGTGTATCTTGATGTGGTAAATTTAGCCAGTAGCTCATTTGGAAAATATGTTAGTCGTTAAAAAAATAGATGTTATATAATATATAAGATATATTTATGTTTTATTTATTAAAGTACAAAATATTTTATAAATTTAATTTTGATAATGCCATTTCGAGCTACATTTTATAAGCAATAGTAACTTACATTAGCTCGGACCCATCTCGTTTACAAACCGAGCTAATTTTGAATGGATGCTTTTCAAACAAGTCTCACCACAAAGTTGTTAGTATATTCCTTAGGGGCAATTGGATTTTAGTAATCCTAACTTTCATCTATTGGACGAGATTAATCTCAACTCAAAAAATGTATATAGACAGTCCCGAGCTTGAAAGCTAACGGATTTACTTGATGATTAGTATGGGGGTACTACTTACAAAAAATACGTCCAAAGTTGGGACTATTTATAAACATTTTATGAGTTGGGAGTAATCTCGGCCAATAGGTGAACGCTGGGATGATTAAAATTCAAAAATCCATTTTTTAATCCTTGTTAAAGTTTTTATTATAATTTTCTAATAATTTTTCTTTGCATTTTGGACATTTATTGGGCAAGGTGCATCTCTTGTGTTTGGGCTTATGGTTGATCCATTCCTAACTTTGGGCTTGTTCTAACCATTGCGCATTACCCGCTCTCTCCAGTAGTCCAATAATGAGAGAGATGATTTTTTAGGGTAAGTTACATAGTTATATTGTGTGTTAGAGGTGTAAAAAAAACGGTTTGGGACCGGTTTTAGGCAAACCAAACCGAACCGGTTTAGGTTTAAAACCGGTTTCACCCAAATCGCCAGTTTCATGACCGGTTCCCCTTAAGATCTACCAAACCGGTTTGAGGAAAACCGGTTTAAAACTGGTTAAACCGGTGTACAAACCGGACCGATCCGACGTGACCAGGCCGACCTATCTTGCTTCTAAACCAGTTTGTGAGCCGAACCGGTTTTGACCAGCCATTTACTAAACCGGTTTTGACCAGCCGTTGACTAAACCGGTTCGGTTTATATATCGGTTTGGGTTTAAAACCGGTTTTATACACCTCTATTGGGTGTTAGGACGTTAGGTTATAACTATTAATACATGTACTAATGAATCATATTTGAGTATCAAGTCTAAGAGACTAAAGTCTTAAATGGGCATGAAAGGCCTTATTAGGACATATTATGACTTAAATGTGTTACCAAAGATTTTTTGTTCTAATATGTCGGATAACACTTTGTATTTTCAAGTTTTGAGGAATTAAAATCTCATCGGTGACAAAAATAAATATAGAAAAGGTGTTCAAACAAAAACTAGGCCTTGATGTGTTAACTGTGTTGTAGTGTAGTGAGTCATATTCAGATTTTATGAATTAAATGAATCATGCATAATTGCATATCATAATTTGCGGTAAGAGTCATGGCATCTCTAACAAAAAAGTGAGGTGTCTTATTATATCATATCATGCTTTAAATGGTTTATCTTAAAGTAAATTGACTCATATCAAGCCTTCATATTTTGTAATGGATCATACATATAGTATTGTGTCATATTTGAGCCTTAAAAGTTATGATTGCTTCTAATGAAACATTATGATCCTTAATGGGCCATACTTGGTCTTAATATGCCATACTTGCATCATTAATTTTACGCTTAAAACGGAAATTAGAAAAATGCAAATGGAAATGAAGTTTTTTTTCTTCTTAAAACAAAAGTTACTTTTATTTGAATAGAAAGTCAAACTGAATTTGAATTCGCTTTTCAGCTCTGTTTTGAAATACTTGAATTTAGTTCGGTTTGTTCAATTTTCAATTTCAATTTCTTATGGCGACTACTAGAAATGGGTGGAGGTGGTAGTGACGAATAGGCGGTGGAGACAGAAAATGGTCATCAGTAGTGCAGCTCTTTTGGACACGTCTGAATTTAACAAATCATATATGTGTAACCCGTTGTGTCTAATTTAAATAAATTCACATTGACATGTTGTCTAATTTAAGTTAAATCAAATAAACTCATACATTTTTTTTCAAATCAACTTAATAAAAAAAATTGTGATGATCGGCCAACTATCGTGAATAATATAAACATGTACACCTCATTAATCAGTATTACAACAATAACAACCCGTTTAAACGTCTCAAAACGTATCAAAATACTAGTCGGTTTCACTTAACCACTATTCAAAAAATGAGATTAACGATCCTATGTATTCCTATATCGTAAGTTTATTAGGAACTAGTCTATATACATCTTCATAGCAAACGATTTCATGCACCTACCTCTATTTATTACACAAGTAAACTAACTACCAACTACCCCGACACGAACTATTTACCTTCCTTGAATGGCATTGATTTGGTGCAAACATGTGTGGCCTAAAAAAGTTGAAGGACAGATCATACACTCTCCTCACCCCAACCTATAGTTTCGTATACAATTGTGTTTGTGTTGTGAGTGTGAACATATGGATGCCACTTAATATGGTTTTAGGTTACTATATATAGTAATTATTATAGCATATTTGGTAGTGTGTGGTCACCGACATATGTATTCAATAAATTGAATTTTATTTTTTTTATAATCGTTTACTAAAAAGATAACTAAGGTAACAAATAAAAAAAACAGTTTTAAAAAGTTTTTTTTGTAGAAGTATGTAGCTCTAAAAGTTAAATATATGTACCTTATACGCAACGTATATGTACTTTGTATTATTTACGCATATGTAACCTTATAAGCCACATATATGCAAATTTGGAAATTACATATATTTTTTTTTTGACATTTGTTACCTTATAGATACCATAAATGAAAAAAATAAAAAATAGAAAGTTTATATTTGATAGTATTTTGCTCATAACTTTATGGCTTTCATTAAAACTTTATGAACATTTTAAATAAAGCAAACTAACATATTAAGCTATGTATAGTAGATGAGTTACAAAATGAGGTTTTGAATGACACGCAACAAAAAAAGGGCGATATGTAGTCAAAGGGGGCCGTGTTCTCGCCCACAAATCGCCCACCCTCCAATCACTGATCGTCACGTCATGAACATCATCTCTCCACCCTCGCGACAAATTATCGTCGCCCCCTCTATTTATCGCCCCTTTGTCGCATAGGGGGCAGTGTTCTCGCCCTCATCGACCACATTTGTAGCCCTACTACAATTAGTCTTATTTACATCATGAACAATTTAGCTTAGGAGCTAAATTAACCAAAAGTTTAGCATATGATCATAAAAAAAATAATAAAACAGGAATAATCATGATTCGAGAAGAGACATATATTAACTTTTGATAAACAATTTTATTAATACAATTTTATTATATTTAGTAGAATAGGCTTTGCGATTCAAAAGGGGATAGCGGCGCAGCTTGTTGCTCGTTTACCCATTATTCAGATGTAGTTCGGTTTGTGTTATATATAAAAGGATACGTGTTAAAAAAATTAATACTTCTTATTCAATCTTTTTAATACCTGTCATTAATTTTTAGCAAACTAACAAATTAGTGACATTACAATCACACATTTACACCTGCCTTGTTTCATTGTAAGTTATATTGTTTTCATCAAAAATTATAAATTAATAATAATAATAATAATAATAATAATAATAATAATAATAAAGGCTACTAATTCTTGTTAACCTATAGAACCAAAGAAAAGTATACCAATTATTCTCTTACATATCGACACCCCTTGTTTTCTCCGTGTTTATTAATTACACCACCTACTTTTAACAACTCATGTCACCTTTTTTCCTATATAAATACCAACACATAACAACTTTGGTTTCTAGGCAAAAACATAAATAAAGAACAAGCAATAATATGGGATCTTTGGCACCATCGGTCCCGAACACGAACACGCATCAATCGAAAGCTAACGGGCATCAACCGAAGGATTGTTGTGGGCACTTTGAGATGCCATTGCATTACCCGAGATACACACGAGCAGAATACGAGACTATGCCCGAATGGAAGCTTGATTGCTTGCTTAGTTCCTATGGCCTCCCGATCACCGGAGACGTGAACCAAAAGAGGAAGTTTGCCATGGGGGCTTTTTTATGGCAGTATTGATAATCAGTTTGATGTTACATAACTTTTTGTTTTGGTAATGTGTTATTGAATTTGAATAAATATGTCCAGGTTAGTATGTTATGTTACATAAGTTATTAATCTTGTGGTTTGTAACTTTATGTATCGTATTTTGTAAACCTTTTAGTAGAAAATAAATAAATAAGATAGGTTTGCATAAGTATGGGTGTGTTCAGTATAGAACCAAGTTTAAGTAGAGAGCCGCAAGGACTCTATACGTTGTACTTGTCGGTTAAAGTGGGAGAACAAGATTAGGTGGTTATACAGTTATATAATCGTTTATGTATTATTGTTAAAACAATAAGTAGATATGTTGTAGTCATGTAACTTAATATTTAAATTGGTAATGTAATGAATGGTATTATGATCAATATTTATCTATTTATTATAGCTTGGTTGTGATCGAGAGACTATAATTTAATCCGGGTCACTATGCATTTTTGGCAAACTAAAACAAAGCCATGCATTTTTTGGCCCAATACTGTCTTGCATTTTGGCCCAAGACATAGACCAATTGCCAATTATGCACTTGTAGACTTGTAGTTGTGTACTTGTGTTGGTGTAATTGGCTTCTTCCCCTCAAGGCTAGGGGTGCACAAACATGCTTAAGTGGAAAGGATTACAAACCGGTCTCAAACTCATGGTTTCAATCGGTTTCAAATCAATTTCAAAGGAGCCCGACTAGGTTTGGATCCTGTTTTTTTGTGCACCTCTATTCATAGCCGTTTCTTAAATGGCAAACTAATGATGAAAAAGTTTAAAGATTCCACCCCTAGTAACATAAATAATCCACGCTTTTAACTCATTTTATTTTAATAACTTTATTTCTCAAGTAATTGACGTTGGCCAAGACTTGGGTCGACAAGTCAAAAGACCTGGTACATAGAATTCAACAACAATATGTTTCATTTTAAAGAAAACTTTTTATATTTTCTAGCAACGATTATCTAGCGACCGTACGGTTCATCAAGTTAACCTCAAAATAGAAGGATAAAAACATGAAGATCAGCCATTTCAACGACATTCATAGCAAGAAGTTCATATATCATACAAAGTGGCTAATTAGACACAAATGTACTAATAGCGAGAATTAAAGATATTGAAACAACAAGCACTCAACATAAGTTAAATCATCTTGCGACATGAAAATTCTTAAAATCATTCGAAATAAGTTGGAATTAGAAAAATATGCAAGTATGTATAAACTTATAAGTAGTCTAAATATTATTATTATTATTATTATTATTATTATTTTATTATTATTATTATTATTATTAATTTATTATTATTATTATTGTGAATATTTAGGGGTTAGCAATGTATACTAGTGCACTGCCCCCTTGCACCTATGTGTAGTGAGTTACTTATTGGTAGCTTAAGGATGATGATGACATTGATATTTTTATAGATTTGTTATAGCCATTTATAGGCCTAACTAAGGATAGGGAGCTGATTTAAGAGTTAGCAGACTCTTACTTGTACCAACCAAATTCACGAAAATAAGTTTCAGTTTTTAATGCCAAATATATAATTCCCCATAAAAGGGACCTTGATATAATGTATTTCTCATTCAATATTATATCAAGTTCTTTGAAAAGTTCTATGTTTATTTTTCGTACTTTCGCTCTGCGTCATTGAAGATTATATTATGTTCTCAATAGAGGGCTACTAATAACTTCTTACCACAGTTTTGTTGGTCTAGCTAGATGTTGTCTTGGAAAACCTTTACAAGTAATTTGATTTGATGCGCACAACGTTCTTTCAGAATTTGATGAGGCCCGGGATATCATTGAGAGTTTGGTTGATGAATATAAGTCCTGTGAATCTCCTGATTGTATAAAATGTGGAATGGAGGTATGTCATAATCATCTAAATATATTTTTTTCGGATCATTCTAATAACATGTATAATGCTAACGAGTTCATATGTTTTTCAGGATCCGAGCATGTAACATGCCGAGTATGTAACTTTCAACTTGATTATTGTTAAACCATGTGTGATTTTGTTAATGTTCATGCATTTAAAACTATGTATGTTAGGTGGGATTTAGTTTAATGAAATAGAATGTAGGCATGTATGCTTATATTTTGTGAAGTAACAACATTAAAAAAACTATGTTTTGGTCAACATTATCTCAACCGGATGACATGAATCCTATGATTGGTTAGGGATCAGTATAGCTGGTTTAGTGGGTCCCTAAATGGGTTGTATTTCTGGTAAAGTGGTTCGGTATGAGCCCATGTGGGTGTGGGTTAGGGTCAGGGTCAAGGTCAGGCTTGGTCATGTGACATTGTCCTTTGGTCCTTTGGCATCATATCCATAGTATCAACTTGTGTTTTGTTTGGTAACTCTGTAACAATAATCTGAATAAGGCAGAGTTTTTGTTGCACAATGTGCAATTCATCAGTTTTGTTTTGTATTTGATGTTTTAGAAAGTTGACTTTGACTCATTAGTCCTTTGTTAATGTGACATACATGTTTTTGTGAAAGTGTAACATATACACTTTTTATTTTTAATGCACATAGTTACCAATGTTGACTGGCTTCATTTTATAAAATACAGTTGAAATATTTTTAAAAATTTGTGGAGGGTTTCATTTGATGAACCAAACTTGGCCCACTAGAGATGGTCCAATCGTCTCGAAAGAAACTAAGCCTCTCACTCCTTCAACCGTTATGATTTTTATTATGAACGTACAATATGTTGTGTTATGCTTAATCTCTTATACAGTTATACCTATGTGTATGCATATACCTATATGTATGTACTAAAGGGTTTGTAGTCTAATGGTACTGATATGTAACCAAAATGTATTCATCCCCAAGAGATTGAGGATTTGAGTCATGTGGTGGACAAAAGGTATTAACTGAGGAGTAAGATTAGTGGATGTGTGAGTTAGTCGTTCTAAAAAAATAAAAAATAAATATCTATGTATATATAATATGGGGAATGTTAACATACGAATGATATTAATGTGCTGAACATGAGAATCAAGTATAGTAATTATATATACAAATAAAGTAATTATGTAATTACATCATAGAGTAATTACATAATTACTCTACTTGATTCTCCTGTTTAGCACGTTAATTGCATTTGTATTTGATCCAAACCCTGTATAAGATATGGGTTGTGCCAAATGTACCCCATACTTAGGACTTTGACTTATTTACCTCTTCCGATGCTAAATCAGTCACATCATCTCTTTACTTTTACTCACAAGGGGGTCGTTAAGCACATAAGAGGTTGTGTTAGTCTCGTGTTAAATAAACAAATTCGTGTTAAACAACGTTCGACTTCTCTAAATTACAAACAAAAAACATAAACCCCACACTTCTTTTACATCTTCCTTTCTTCTTTGGTGTCACTTCCTCATCTCTCATGATTTTCAGTTGAGGATGATGGTAGTACTATTTAGTTGTTAGGAAAACGATTAACATGCAAAACATGATTATATTGAATTATTCGTGAAACCAAGGAATGTGTTACTGTGTTCATTAATGTGGACAATGACCTTGTCTTGAATTTGCACCCGCATGTCTTGATTATGTAACATCTAACCTTGTTTATAGTTAATTAATGAAAATAATCATACGTGTTAATGAGGTGAATAAGTGATTAATTCATCTAATTAACTATTGTTTTTATAAACCAAATGGGGGGGGGGGGGTGTGTGTTAAATGAGCTGAGCCTACTAGACACGTTTACAATTTATTGATTAGAGTAAATTGTGGTTTTCGTCTCTATGGTTTGCTCAAATCTGCGGTTTTCGTTCATGTGGTTTGTCCAAATATGCTGTTTTAGTCAAATAGTTTTAAATTTGCGATTTTGGTCCATGTGGTTTCATTTCACCTTCAGCTAAACCCGAATTCATTAACTCCGTTAAGTATAGTCGTTAAGCCCATCATCGTACCATTCACGTGAGGGGCAATTTTGTCATTGTTTTCCCAACTACACTCTAGTCCCTCACATGTATAATAACATACTCCTTTACGCCTGTGAGCTGGCTTGAGCTCGATAAATAAAAATCGGGCTCAATCAAGCTTTTTCACGAGCTGATCTCAAGTAGCCTACGAGTAACTCGCCTCGTTTGCATCCATAGTCCAATGATTGCCCCTCATGAGTTTTCTTTTGAAGGTCGTGGATTTGAGTATCATCTAAACATATTTGATATTTCATCAAATATTCCAGACCCATTCCTTTTAGAAAGTATTAATATTAATAAATTATGAAACAACTATTAAGGACAGCCGGCACACAGTTTTAAGGTTTTAGCCCTCCAATTGTTATTTAGATCCAAACACAAACACACCACCCAACATGTTTGTTACACGTATTTTTAACACCCAATAACTTTTTTTATTATTCTGTTAACCGACTACCGTTAAGTCCCGTCCAGTCCTGGTCCCACGTGTCTTCTTATTTCTTCTTCTTCTTCCCATATATAAACAAAACACCACCACCCTTGTTAAGTTAAAACACAAACACACACATTCCAAAACTCTAGATACATATCTAGCTAAGGTTTCAACTAGACAAATCTGTGTGTGTTGAATTTGATTAATGGCAGTGACTCGAGCTCTGTTGATGACCACAATGGTGGTCATGCTAG
The DNA here is from genome assembly GCF_021521415.1 of Bidens hawaiensis. Classification (NCBI taxonomy): domain Eukaryota; kingdom Viridiplantae; phylum Streptophyta; class Magnoliopsida; order Asterales; family Asteraceae; genus Bidens; species Bidens hawaiensis. The sequence goes on from NW_027496201.1 coordinate 105,253, forward strand.
CGGTATTGTTAACCATTGTTTGTCCACGTGTCCAGGCACAGTCATTTGCACCTGCACCAGCTCCTGCTAGTGATGGTAAACTATTCATTTCATATATGTTTGGTTCAAAAATCTATTATATACATTAATGCAGTTTATATTGAATTATATTGCTGTTTTTGTACTTAGATCTGATATATTTGTTTGCTCATCATTTATAAAAGAACTCAAACATTACTGTAGGAGAGTTTGGGCTCGGCTTGTGAGTCGCTTTTTTAAGCTTAAGCTCAGCTCGGCGCGCCTCGTTTATTATTTATCAATTAATTTATTTAAATGCAATTTTTGTTGTTTTTTAATATTTTGAGAAAAACCTTAAAACGAGCCTAAGGGACTGTTTGGTAGTCTCTTAACAGTCATTAAGAGGCTATCTCTTAACTATTCAGACTTAAAACTACCTCTTAACCGTTAAGAGGTAGCTTGTTAATTTAATGACTGTTAAGAGGCTACCAAACAACCCCTAAGGTTGGGTTAAGCTCGTGTGCAGTACCTTAAACGAGTTTAAGCTCTGTTCGAGCTCGGGTGTGCAGTTTGAAATTAATACATAGAAGTTCCAAAAGAGTTAAAATTTAAAGTTTGAGCTCGCCTCACCTTGTTTATTAGTTATTAATTAATTTACACACACTTTTTGTTGTTTTTATATATTTTGAGAAAAACCTTAAACGAGCCTAAGGTCGGGTTAAGCTCGTGTGCAGTACCTTAAATGAGCTAAAGCTTGGTTCAAGCTTGGGCGTGTAGTTTGAAATTAATACATAGAAGTTCATAAGAGTTAAAATTTAAAAATACACTAGGTTTGTTAAGGCTCAAGTGCTCAACAAGCCTAAATGATCGTTAAGGGTCGACAAGCCTAAATGAACTTCCCATACGAGGCTTGAGCTCGGGCTTGATAACTAAACGAACTTTATTTGAAGCTGATGCTCGGATCGGGCTCGATAAGGCTCGACTCGTTTCAAGCTTTTTATCAATTTGACATCGAGTAGCTCGTGAATGGCTTGATTATTTTCTGCTTATTTTTCTTAGATATTGATTGAAGCAGTTGTGAATAGAATTGAATTGTTGTTTCTCTGTGTGTATCTTGTTTTGCATTTTGTGAAGTTTGATTAATCTCATGAGCACCAAAATAATTTGGCTTTTGGAATTTCATTAACTATGCTCACAAGTTGGTAACTCAAGAAGTTATGTGAATGAACCAGATGCTATTATTAATATTCTACTTTAATGTTACTTTTTGGTGGTTAAATGTAGTTAGTCCATTTAATTGCACATACAAACACATGTGATGGTCACAATTCACAAACCAATTATTTTAGCAACAAGATAATTGAATATCGTGTCTCCTACTAACATTAGTTAGGTATCTTTAGCTACATTTTTGATAGATGAATGATTAATGTTGCTTTTGTGTTACAGGTACTTCGATCGACCAGGGCATCGCTTATGCGTTGATGATCGGGGCGTTACTTCTAACCTACCTCATCCATCCGTTGGACGCTTTCCCATACGGCCTCTTTTAAACTTTTGTATTATTATCTTAGTAGATCAAGAGACAGGTTTTGATTTGTGTTACCAAGCATCATTGTGACGATAATTTAGTTGTATTTCTTGATATTAATCTACTTGCTTTGTCATTGTCCAATATGTATTTATCTAGTTAAGCCAGATAATTATTAGCCTAAACTAACTAAGATATTATTAAAGTATTCAAATCTATATTTCATTAGGCTAAATGATTGTTCTAATTTTCACGTGGGCGATGTCTTCTGTTATAGAGAACATACTTAACGACTTCATAGAAAGACACTACGATCCCCACTGACGGGCCCGCACGTGCTACACGAGGGCCGACTCCTGTGAATAGTCCTTTTATCCCTCCATCCCTGTTTCATGAGCATAACCATTCATTTTGTCAAACTGTCAAGCTCCTAATTAACATAATTAAAAAAACTGAAACAAATCAATCAAGTGAGCAAGTAATACATACCGCCATATCTCAACTAGTGTTTGTCTTGTGGTCATCGTCAATGCCCGGACACGATCTTTCTGAAAGTTAAAAGTGCAAGTCAAAACATAAGTAACTAACTAATCTGGAAGTCAAACGTCCGAGTCAAACATAAGTAACTAACTAATCTAGAATTCGAACATAAACGTATTCTATGAATCTATTCCATTCTAATGAACATGTTTTACGGTTGATTTAGTCATCGGTACCTCTATTTGCCGACGAGTTTTTGCCACGTCTAACGGGCATGTAGTGGCCCCCGCAAGGCTTCCTGCAACAAAACCCGCTGCAAAGTTTGCGCCAATAATTGTTGCAGCGTTACTTTCGTCACCGGACATACGTAGTAATCCTCTCCTAATCTGCAGGAAAGATAATAATATAAGTACATAACATAAGTAACACTTTTTGCATCTTTTGAAGCTCTTAATACTTTTGTCTTACTGGTTCAAGTGTAGCCCAGCAAACCGCAGAAAATGGAACGTCACGTGATAGCTGTGCTCCGAGGCCAGTCCATAAAAGCCGAAAGTTACTAAACGCTGTAACAATTTCAACCCATTGTATGATACCTTATTAATATCGGGTCAAATGGGAAATTCGGTACAAAGAAAACATATCACACTGTTGTCCGCTTTAAAATTCACTCAAAAGTTTAATAAGCGTTTACTACTATCTACTCCTATAATGTTATATTCAAAATATTAAAGCGACATGATATAATTGTAGTAATGCTATATTCAAACCAGGGGTAAAGTTAAAATACAACGGGAGACAAAAATGAGAAGTGTGAGAAGGATTTGTGATCACACAAAAAACCCCTTAAAATAAATTCAAAAAAAAAATCATAACTCAAAATATAAATAAAAAACGAAAAAAATTAAAAAACTAAAATGTTTCCACCATCATTCCCGTTCAAAAAAAATAATAAAAACATACAAAAAAATAAAAAAGAATTTGACGAAAAGACACAATGCCGAGATCAAAGACACAATGACGAAAATGAACAAAAGACACAGTTATAACTAAAAAAAGACACAATAAATCGCAAAATATAACACAATGCCGAACATAATATAGCACAATGTTGAGTAATATAACACAATATAAAGAAAAAAAGACATAATGTCAATGAAAAAAGACAATCAATGACGAAAATAAACCAAAAACACAACGATAAACAAAAAGACGTCTTTTCACACACCATTGTGTTTTTTTTTAGAACGAGAAAGACGATGGAAACATTGTGTTTTTACTTTTTTTGTCTTTCTATTAGATTTTGAGTTATGATTTTTTTATTAATTTTTTTAAAATTTTTTTGAAGGGTTTTTTTATGTGGCTAGAAATCCTTCTCATCCTTCTCATTTTTGTTTCCCTTTGTAGAATAACTTGACCCTATATATATAATCATAGTAATGCTATATTCAAACTGGAATACTGGATCAACCAAACCTGTTTTTACCTGTTACCCGAGCCGCTAATATTACCATCTAGACAAATAACTTACAGCTATTAAATTTCTTTGTGCCCGTGTCTACATACACTCCAACTAGTGTCTTCAACACTCCAGGAAGCTTTGTACCTTGCTTCCCATCTTTAAACGCCTATCACTCAACAACGAGAATAATATTATTTGAAAATTCGGGTCACGAGCTTTGAAACTAAAGCTTAACACTACCTGCATACGGGTTCTTGCAAGTTCAACCGGGTAACAAGTAACACAAGCTAAAGACCGAGCAACAGAACCCGCAACTAGCGGGACATAAGGTGTCATGCTTGGAGCGTTTTTTGCAGTGTACTCTTCCATATAGTTTCTGAATATGTCGTAACAGGGCATGTAGATACCAACCTAATAAAAATACATACAGTTTTAATTAACTTATAACTAGGGGTGGCAAATGTGACCCATGGGTTAAATGAGTTATATTAAAATGTATATAATGGGTCAGAATGGGTCAAACTAATAAAAAAAATGATTGAAACGGGTTGAGATTTCTCAAGTTTTTTTTATTTTTTTATTTTTATTTTTATGGAACGAGAAAAACAGAGAAAAACTTTTTAGTATTTTTACTTTTTTAGTTTTTGATTTATATTTCAAGTTATAATTTTTTAATTATTTTCTTTGAATTTTTTAATGAGGGGTTTTTGAAATCTCAACCCATTTTGACCCATTTCAAAAACCCCTCAATAAAAAATCCAAAAAAATAATTAAAAAATCATAACTCGAAATATAAATCAAAAACTAAAAAAGTAAAAGTACTAAAAAGTTTCATTCGTTTTCTCGTTCCATAAAAAAAAAAACCTTCAAGAAATGTCAACCCGTTTTGACCCGTTTCAATCATTTTCTTTTTTTAGTTTGACCCATTATATACAACCCATTCAACCCAATGGGTCACATTTGCCACCCCTAGCTATAACTAACCAATTTTCCCGAATTAACTGTTGAAACCGAACAGCTAAAATCAAACAGCACACTTACTGTGGGCACTGCCAATGCTAAACTTGCACCAGTGCCTCTCCAAAGTCGCGCAAATCCTTCCTGTACATTAATATTTAATAATAATAAAGTAAATTACGAAACCGTCCTTTATGTTTATAGCAAATTTCACAAACTGTTATTTGCCTTTAAAATTGACGGGATTTGTACTTTGTGTTAACAAATCTTGCAAGTCACGTTCTTTGACCCTAACCCGGTTATTTTTTATCGTGAATTTGGTCACATAGACCCCACATGAGGGCAAATTAGTCTTTTTTACACTTTTAAAACAAAAAATAAAAACCAGAAAAATCTATACTCTCTAATAAAAGGCTATAAGTTTTGCCACTTTTCACTCCTACATTAAACCTCATCTTTTTTAACAAATTTATAATAGTAAAATAATAGTTACCATTCTTAAAATTTATGCTTCAAAATTTGTTAATTTAATATTTACTTCCTTTTTTTTCAAACGTTTGATCTTTATAATTATCTTTACTTTAAAATTGTTTTATCGACTATTGTACAACGACTGTATTAATAGTGTTTAAGGGGTTTATTGTTTCTTGTATACTGATTATTTATTAAATATTGTATTTTCAAGAACTACTCGAGTAGTACATGGGCCTCAAACTAGTATTAAATATAACACTCTCTTTTGCTCTCTTTCTCACATTAATAATACGGAGTAATTAGTAATAAATAATAACTAATAGTCTTTGTAAATTAATAATAATAATAATAAATAATAATAATAATAATAATGAGGGGAAATTAGTCTTTTTGTGCATTAATAATTAAAAAAAAAAACTCCATTTTTTTTTACATTATGGTAATAATACTAGGTAATGCATTATGTATGTGATCTAACAAACCTGATTAATAACTTTGTTGAAGACATCTAGAGTGCCCTTATACTGAGAAGCCTGTGGATTACAAGGCGGTTCACCGAGTACTGATCGGTAGCATGATGGAAAACATCTGGTGTCTGCTAACATCTGATAAACAAAACAAGCAAATTTTAAATTTTTTTTAACTATTATTACTACATCACAGAAAAATGAAGATTTAATATACCGTTTCCGATTCAAAGTGACATGTAGAGTATAGATTCTGATATGGAACACCAGCAGCCTGAGCTTGTAACCTTGTCTGCAAAATTCGAGTAATTGCAACACATGATAATAACAGAATATTTCGTTCCGCCAGGCCTTTAAACTAACCGAACGAACACAAACGGGGAATCTTCGTGTTCATTCATTTAACTTTAACCAAACACGAACCTATGCAGTCAATATCGGTGCTATTGCGGTTATCGGACCTCTAGGCTCTAGCAGAATATCGGTGCCGATAAAATCAACAATATTGACTGATATCAGTTTAAAGTCTTAATTGTCAATTTTCAGTACTTAATGTTAGTGTTTTTAGTCTTAAACAGTTCCTACTTGCTACAATTGTTAGCGTTTTGTAAGTTGCAAAAGGTTAATTCGTTAATGGTAGGAGAGTATTCTAAATTGTTAGTGTTAAACTGCTATATATATATATATATATATATAAATTCTGCATTATATTAAAATCACCGATATCCCACCACGATAACCGATATCTCAAATATCGGTCCTTAACTGATATATGATATTTTTCCGCATTAACTGCATAGACACGAACTCGAACATGTAATCGAACACTTTTTTGTGTTCATGGTCGTTCATTAAGAAAATGGGCATGTTCGTATTCGTTCGTTTAAAACCTAAATGAACAACGGACACAAACAAACAAAAAGCGAACATTTTTTTGTGTTCATGGTCGTTCATTAAGAAAATGGGCATGTTCGTATTCGTTCATTTAAAACCTAAACGAGCATTAGACACAAACAAACTAAATCTAACATAATTAAACAAACATAAAACAGCACAAATGAACATACAAAAATAACCAAATGAGCCCCTTTTATGTTTATATTTATATTGATGCAGTTTTGACTAGCAATTAAATGGCTCAAGAACACAATGATTTCATTCAAACGATTCAAACCAAAAGATTCGGTGAACAAGCTTAAAAGCTTACAATCTTTAATTCAAAAACAATCAACTGAATAAACAAAAGACCTAACAACCATATTTATAAACAAAAATAAACAGTTGGGTTGGGCCGGGCCGACTTAATGGACCGGATGCTCATGCATCATATATAAATATAACTACTGATGTGTTTATTAAAATTTAAACGAACAAACATAAATGAACGTTCACAAACATAAATGAGCGAACAAAACGTGCTCATTTAATTAAACAAACATAATCTCACTTCCCGGGGAACAGTTGACAAACAGTTCCATGAATCGTTTGCAGGCCTACGATCGTATCAAGTCAATTAATTTCCAAATTTGTGTGAAAGTGAGTACCTTGGCGACGTCGAGAGGGTTAACTATGATAGCAGATATAAACGCCGCACCGGCGGCGGATAATGATCTCTCCGGTAAACTCAATTTGAAATCAGACGTCATCTTATTATTATTATTATTATTATTATTATTATTATTATTATTATTATTCAATTGCCCTTGATTAGACATATTATGTAGAATTGAACTCGAGATGATGATCTTGACGTGTTTAATTCGTTAAGCATGTGTTTATTGGATTGGATTGCAGTGATTGTTAATGGTTGTGAGGTGTGTGATGTGGATGCATATCAAGTGTTTGATAAAATGTCTAAAAGAAGAAAAATGATGATTTGGTGTTGGTTGCGTCATCAAGGCGGTGTGTGTGAGTCAGATAGAGGAGTCTAGAGATTCGTTGCGTAGAACCAAGCAACATATTATCCTTCAAATATATTCCTAAGACGTTTAGGGGCGGGTTTTAACTTTTTAACATTAAAGATAAAACGGCACGGCACGGCACGGCACGGCACGGCATATAAACAATTTAAGATTAATTAACACGTCTGTTTAACATCGTGTTACGGTTTAAAGTCTTGTTACCGTGCTAAAGGTTCACCATTTCCTTGTAAAAGCATTTGAACCTTATCATTTCCTTGTTAAAGCCTTGATATCACGTTACCATTTTTTGTTCATCGCCTGAGCCTTAACGCCCCGGCACAGTGTTAAATCCCCGTTACCACTCCCTTGTTGAAGGCCCACAACTAGTGGTCGTACAAGTTATTGTTTAAGTTGTACAATAAGGATTTAATTAAATTACTTTTTTTCACATGATGGTAGTGATTTTAACTAAAAAATGTGTGATTGGTTGGTTTTAAGATGGCCTCACAGATCCACGCTCTTATAATCTTCTTTTCGTAAAAGCTTTGACGAAAACCATATTAAAGCGCCTCCTTAGGGTTTGTGTAATTGTGTTGATGGTGTTAAAGGTTGATGTGGCATGGTGATGACGCTCATGAAGTCTCCGTTACACATTTTGGTTGTTAGCATTGTACATATTGATAAATTTCATTTAATCAAATTTTATTGTTAGGGGTAAAACTTAGGTGTGAACAATTAATTTTATATATATACGAGTAACTTGATACATATGAGTACTTTGCACGTAATCAACCAACTTGATTGTTAATGCTAAGTTACATTTAAAATCAAACTCAATGCAATGCATTTGAGGTGCACTTGTGACGTTAAGAAAAATCTCATGACACTGTTGTGCTATTATTACTTTTAGAATTATCTGCACAAATTATCTAATTGGTTTGTTTAAAAATAGGAATTTTAAAACCTATGCTGATAATTGAATTTATACATATACCTAGTTAAAACAGGACTTTTAAAACTAAATTGATCATGTTGTTAATGAATTACTCAATGAGTCATTAGGTTATGATTTTGTTCATACTATAAAAGATCTTGATATGCATTCATGAAAAATTAATCTTGATATGCAAGCAATCTTTAATAAAATGAAGAGATAAAAAAAGATAAATATACAAATATTCAAACAATCAGAAGATTAACATTAACATAAGGTACTATTCAAATAATCATACGATTAACAATTAAATATTAAGAAAATATTCAGATAACATTCAAACAATCTACTTAACTTTTAAAATTGATTTATCAACAAGCCATGCTAGGATCACCCCAAGAACAAGAAGGCCAAACCACCACAAACCACTATAAACATAACTGTAACGACGAGTAGACTCGGCCTTTGCATTATTGCGGATGAACTTACGTGGGAAATTATGGACAGCTTGAGACCCGTAAAACTTATAAGCGGCTTGATCATAAACCAAAGCAGCATGTTTTGGTGACTTAAAAGTTCCTAGCCATACACGCCTACCCTGCTCGGGATCTCTTATTTCAGCCGCAAACTCTCCCCACTTTCGCCTCCTGATACCGACATACTTTTTCCAATCTTCCTCAGTGGTTAAGCAAGAGTTATCCAAATTTGGCATGGCTGAAAAAATGAAGATAAAAAATAACAAATACAAATAATTTAAGAACTTAATTTCTGCCAGTGTTTGTTTCGATATCCTTATTGTATTTCTCCTTGGTTCGTAAGAACTTGATAAGTCAAACAGAAACTAAAATTGTACGATGATGTACACTTAGGGGTTACGAAATTGTATGGTGTGTTAAAAATCCGTTTAGACGTGTTTTCTCTACAGACAAATCCCTTTGGCACTCAACCCACTAATGCAGCCCTTCGTGTGGGCGTTGCCATGTAAGCAAAGGGATGTCATCAGTCACGGATTCATTGGCGATGGTCTTAGCATGGTAATTTATACACATATTATTTTATTTTATTTATTCTTTATAACCAGGTTTTAACTTTTGTAAATTGTCAAAGGATCGTCTAATTTGATTATAAGAATATATAAACAAACAACTAAATTACTTCGAGGTGACAACATTAATATAATTTAAAACATGGTTGCAGAAATTACTGGACGTTGCTAACTCGATCGACTAATGAGTTGTGAATATTCCGTCTTAGTCGGGGGAGTACTCGGTAAGTGCTCGGCCTAGTCGAGGAGTACTCGGGAATTACTCGTTGAGTAATCAGCGACTGCTTACAACCATGATATAATAGATAACACAATCAACATTAAAAGATATTTAATAATTTATACGTTAAAATATTTTCAATTAAACTAAAAAGATTATTTTCCATGATCATTAAATCAAAATACACGAGCAGCTTAGCTTCTAAATCAAAACGGTTAACTAATCATGAACAGATTCCATAACTTACTAACAATTAATTAAAATTAATTTCATCATTCTTCAACCAAAGGATCTTGGAAGAAACTATCCACATCACATACCGATGATTCGATATCATCATCCAAACCCGAAAACATCTGTCTTGACCTGACACCCATTTCGTCCGTAAAATTAGTCTCTTCGAATATCACCGGAGACGGTATCCGAAATTCGAAGAAATCGTTTTCGAAATTATTCGAATAATAATCGAAACAATCATCCGAAAATGGGACCGTGCCAACCGTGTCACTTGATCCTGCCGGTTCCTGGTCCTGGACAGGGCCCACTTCCTGCACCATGTCCAGGCTCTTAAATGGCCCCTCTGTTTTACCAAACCGTAAAACAGAGATAGGTGAGGAATGTTCGGGCAAAGACTGCAGTTCCTGTTCTTTGCCAGAACATTGCTCATACACAGGAGGTGATATAATCACCTCCGGTGCGGGTACTGATACCGCCTCGGGAGGCGGCGTTAAAAAGTTCGTCTGAGCTTTTGATCCACGAAGCTCAATAGCTCGACGATCATAAACCAACGCCGCCTCCTCAGCAGTATCATAAGTCCCCAACCAAACCCTAACTCCCCTTCGCGGATCACGAATTTCCGCGGCCCACCGGCCCCACTGACGTCTCCGGACTCCCCTAAACTTCCTTTCACCATTCTCCACCGGTTCTTTTTTTCGGCGAATTTGTTTTTTCTTCACATCATTTTTCTCAAACTTGATCACACTAACATACTTTTTAACTCTCCGAGTATCTTCATCGCTAGACGAATCGGTCGCGTAACGATCCGTCATCGAAATCGTTACGGTTTTCGGTGAATCGGCTTCGGGTTGATGTAATTTGGTGATGAGGGCATGATCAATTTTGAACTTTACCTCCATTTTCACATGTGAAATAAAAGGACTATGGGATTGAATGAGTGTGTTAAGGAGATTAATATTCGCCTAATAAGAAGGAAAAACGGTAGAAGCTAAAATGGAGGGAGTGAATAATAATAATAATAATAATAATAATAATATTAATATTAATATTATTAATATGATATTATGTCAATAAGTTTGAAGTTTGAATGAGTGTTAATATTTAAGAGAATTTGTAGGAAGATCTTTTTATATATATATGGACTGAGTTATTGACATTTGATGTAACTTTTTTTAATTATAGTAAGATTGTATTGATATATATAGTTACTAAATAAATAACTATGTTTGCTTCTTTTGAGAATTTTTATATGGAAAATGTTTTGTGAAAAGTAACGTCAAATTTGTGGTTGCTTGCACTGAAAGTTACCATGCATTTAGAATTTTATTTAATGTGTAACTTTTGTTTTTATTTTATTTATTGTGATTTTTAATGTGTTACGTTTCATATATCTACCTAGTTACAAAGGTAAAAATTAAAGAAATTGTAAAGTTAGTGTTATATTGAGTAAAATATCATAGTGATATAAGTTACAATCACACAAGCCAACTAATTAACCGAGTTTCACTCCAAGAACATTGTTGTATTTCTTTGTTAGTGACATACACTTGTTAGAATCAAACGAGGATTCCTAGGAGATTCCTATAAAATTCTTGTCACATGCGTGGTTCGAATTCTGATGCATCACATTACCTCACACTTAGGCATCCCCACGGGTTCTACATGGCACACACTTTCCCAATGATCTCATTTAAACGCCACTCGCCACTTCCTCATTTGAATAGTGAAATGAAGGAACTGACCGTCGTCAGGCACCTCATTTCAAAGAGTGAGGGCGAGAGAGACGATCACAATTTTTTTTATTTTTATTTTTTCTTTTAAATTCTTTATATTATTAAATAATGGAATGATGGAGAATGAGAAAAATGACCTGTATTAGGGGTTGAAATGTGACGTTAAATGATAAAAAAAAACTGAAGTAACGCAGACGTGACGAATGAAGGAAAACGACTCAAATAAGTCATACCATTTAACATAGCAAGTATAACTTAACCCTTGAGTTTATTCTCATTGATTATTTTTTCACATGTACTCCAATAAATTACTAAGTGATATAATTTATTTTTGGTATAAGCAAACATTATATTCTATAAATTTAGTGTTCTGCTCTTAGTTACAAACGTGTAACATCTACAATGATAAAAATACAATGAATAACTTGATTAATTTCTAGAATTTTTTATATTCCGTAATATCAAATGATTTTTAATATCATTTTTAACTTTATTACGTTCCTTTCTCACCAAGGCATTATATCCTTACTGTCACTGATAGTTATCTTTCTTTCTCGATTATGATGATTTGTTTTATTATTTTACTTGCTCACCAAGAGACTATGTGCTTATTGATAATTTAAATGCTTACTAGCTTTATCACTAACCTAACTAATTTTTTTTAATATACAGGTAGTTGTGATATTTACCTACTTTTAATTAAATTTTAACAACATTTTTTCACAAATATTTTATACTTTAATTACTTCATAACACTATAGAAGTCATGTATAAAATACAAAGAATCTCACGTGTAAACCTACTCTTTTGATGCTATATCCAAAGTCGACTTCTCGACCGCCGTGAGACTATACCCCCTAACGCACGGAAAACGGATGGAATCCGTAAACCATCGCCCCCCCTGTCTGGTTCGAACCTGGGATTAAAGCCCTGATTCATCTCTTCACCTAGATATCCTTCGAATTGGCCCAAGTGAGAATAGAGCATGCGTCTCCACTAAAAGAGGACATATCTTTTACCACCAGACCAACTTCTCGGATTATAAGAAATTGCGTGTTTGTTTAAATAACCTACACATGTTATGTAAGTACGTACATGAAATAAGAGACTGGTTATGACCTTGAACATTACAAACTTTTTTTTTGAACGACCAACAAAAACTATTATATTTAAATAAAATCTAGCGAGCCGCTAGACCCACCTGTACATACGCCAACACGTTCAAAAAGATGAGACATCAAAACAAACACATCCAAAAGAACAAATGAACCTAGTCACCTAACGACTTAAGTATGTTGCAACCGAAAAAATTCTAAAAAAAAAAATTCTTAATTTTTTTTAAATTCTTGAACATTACAAACTCAAGAAGATTTTTGAAAAAAAAATTCTTTAATCATTGATAAAAACTAATAATTTAAGTTATTTTATTTCTCACAAAAATTTAGAAAGAGTAAGAGATAGATACCTGCAATTTCCTTTTTTATTTAAGTTTGATTAGCATCATATGTTAAATGAGAACAAATCATGATTTTATACAGTCTTTTAGCATATGCTTTAACATTTAAGTTAGAACTAATAATTTATTTTAACCATCGCTTTTGTCATTCAATCAGCTGAATTGTTTCGACTCCTAAAAGGCTAAAAATATCTGTATGTTTGATGTATCTATATTTGGTTAATTAATAAAATCATAAATAACTTTTCACAAGGGTTGACTTGTAGAAGGTGCGAAACTTGGGCCCCAAGCACATTTATAAATAAAATATATAAAATAAGACCCACTTAACGGCGTTAGTGTGATAAGTAGCTTTTGCTTTCAAACAACCAAACATAATATGTAAGCGTGCAAAGTTTATGTTTTCTTTTCAACTTTATATGTGGGGTAATTATTTTAAAAGTTAAATCAGATTTTTTATAGAAGGTTTAATTGGACAGTGTTTATAAAGTATTAGATGGATCCATTAATCATATAACTTTATTCATTTATTTATAAAAATAATAACATTATTATTTATATTACTTAAGAGCATGGACGTGTCCAAAAACTGTTCATTAAGGTCGGTTTTTTCAATGTTGTGTGTCTCTTGTCTTAACGTCCGATATTTTGGTGCAAGTACGAATAGCTCACATAAATAAAATACAATCATGAAAAACTGTATGTAAAAAGTATATTGTTATTTAATTTATACAAAACGACGCCATTAGAAAATGGAAAGAAAACAAAACTATCTATAGTTGGTTCATGGGCTTTCATTTTTTAAATTAATTACATACTCAATCAAAATATTCTTAAAAATTAGTTTTCTATGCAACAAAAAATGCAATCGTCGTTTGTATAGGCGTCATCCATTCAATTTTGCAATTCCGCATTTCCTGGTGTTTCAGTCATGCTTCGTCATCAGAGGTTAGCGGTTAAGCAACAAGGTGGTGCGGTGGATTGTCGATCGTTGGCCGAAGTTCACAGGTCGGCTTTGGAGTTCAAGAGGATATTTTTTTTAGGTTTAACCTTTTCTTTTTCCATTTGAAACATGAGAGAGGTTACATACTTACATGCTTAAATATTCTTAACAAAATGGGCTTGTCTTTTCTAACAAATGGGCTGCTGATTAGTGAAATGGATTTTGAGCTCATCATAAACGGGCTTCTAATTTAATACTTGATTAGCTAAAATTTTACATAAAAAATGTCCGGCTATTGGAATAGGCATGACACACTTCAGATGCAACCTCGTAATCAGTCATGCATATTAATGGCTTAGCACAATGTTACTAAATAGCCCGTAAATGTTATATGAATTTGTATCTTGGTGAATATAGAGACGAAGCGTGTGCCCTTTAAGATTCATTTTAATTATTTAAGCAATGTATTACTTCGTATCTTCCCAAAACAACCAACGTATCTTGGTTTATTAGGACAAATATTTTAGGCAAAAACAGTTTCAATTTTGTGTCTCGCTCTAAGTCTTTTAAATTGTTGAGCCGGCCATGATAGAGACCGTAGTAAAAATGTAAAGCATACTATGTAAAGTTAAAGAATATGAAAAGTTATAATATCTACATTCCAAGAATCATTTAAGGAGAAAAAAGCAGTACATTTGTACTATAGTCTGCAGGTGAACGAGTGGATATATTAATGTTGATGTGTGCACACCTCGAACAGTTGTTTTTTTAAAGTATAGTTATGTTCAAGTTATTTTCCAACAAGATAATTGTAAGTAAGTATACGAGGAGGAATAGCATGCATTCATTTTTGGGGCTATGAACTATCCCATGTTATCTTAAACAAGTACACGTTTCTGGTTTTTTTTAACGGCTTTCGTTCAACTACTAACTTGAGGACTTCGAGAGGCTTACTACTCGCATACAATCCACCTTACATGAGTTCTAATCCTAGAATAGTGAAGTTTTGACTATTCTCCATAGAGGTGCACAAATCGGGTAACCGGTTAACCATGAACCAGTTAATATGCTCACCGTTATTCTTTTTACGGGAATTAACCGGCTAGACCTGTTTTTCAGGTCGGGTAGTAACCGGTTTTGACCGGTTAATAACCGGAAAAAATCTGATTTATAATAAAATAATAAAAAAATCAGTTAAACGGTTTATAACCGGTTTTGAAATCAATAATATAAACCGGTTACTACCCGGCGGTTAAGGTTAATATCAGTTAGTAACCGGTTACAAAATCGGGTACAAACCGGATTCTGTGTGCACCTCTAGTTCTCCATATTAGTGGCACACACTTGTTGGAATCGAACCGGGACCCCATGAAGTTCTCGTAAAATTCTTGTCATATGCGTGTTCAAACTCTGTCACATCCTCTCGCCTCACACTTAACCCAACTAGCATGTGTTTGCTAACTGAGCCAAGGATCATTGACTGCACGCTTCTAGTTAATACTAACAGTGTCTCATCTTTCGGTTAACTTTGTGTATGTTTACTGTTATCACAACTATCATTCATCTATGAAGAGAAAAATATATATAAAGGCCTATTTTTAGTACTCGCTCGGGGCACCCGAAATCTAAGAGATTACCCTAATTCTTATTATTAAAAAATATATATACATGCATATATTCACACATACATAGCTATGTGTGTATTTACCTTCGATAACATTTGTAAATCTTATTAAAAAGGAAAACTAGCTGCCAAAAAAAAAAACATGAGATATATAGCTACTGATAATCCTAAACATAGATTAATACACAAAGCTTATAAACCTTTAAACTGACACCTAAATTCTACTTTCATATTGAAAACAAAATATAAAAGAAACCGGAAAACAGTATCTTACAAGAGGAAACCTCATTTGAATATCAGAGACCCTCACTGCAAAAACTCGATGGCACGACAGCAAGTTCCAACCGGCCCGTCCATTCTTCACCTGGCTTCAAAGTAATCGGTTTTTCTATCGCTGCACCGTCCACACATAACATTTGCTTGTATTCATCGTCACCGAAATCGGACATCGCCTTTGATTTCTTGTCCCATGGATTCCACACCACTTCATTTGCATAAATTTCAAAAGGTTATATTGTGAGTCAAACTTAACTCGGTTTTAAAAATTCTGACTACTATACTTTGAATTTTGTAGGGGAAGTTTGATAAAGGTTAAAACTTTATAACAAGATTGTAGAAAGAGATATTTTTTACATGAACCCGTAACAGGATTCGTATCAGTTTTGAATTTATAACGTAGTCAGTTTGACCTCAAAAGTCAAATATGCTATCGGTCAATTTTTTTAAGGACACGAAATACGTCAAGAATTAAAAGTCATGATATATAAGTTATGTTTCCATGCTTATTGGAAAAGTAGATAACTAACATATTTGACTTTCAAGGTCAACCCAAAAAATCAAAACTTTGACATTCATATTGGTCCTTTAGATAATTTTTAAAAAAGTCAACGTCATATTAAAACTCGATAACATCAGCTATCAGTTAAAAAATGTTGGTCCTTAACTTATAACAAAATCTGTATTTATTTTGAATTTAAAAATTAGTAAGTTTGACCAAAAAAGTCAAAAGTATAGATAAAGCTGGTAATTGCTTACCAACATCCGGTAGCCCTTCCTTTCTTATCACGTATGTACGCTTCCTTTCATGATCAAGTACAGCAACACAACTCGGAGAACTAAGATAAACACGATCAATCTGAAACAGACAATCAAAGTGTTTAATATACAAATTATAAATAAAATTTTACAAAACACAAAAGGTAGAAACATTTACCTCGGATTCAAAAGTAATAGCATCTCCTTGTTCCGTAAAACGCTCTCGTTTACAAAGGTTGTCAAAGTAGTCCATCGTTTCTAGTCCTTCAATCCTCACTTCACTATCAATCACAAAAAAAAAAAACAAAAAAAAACAAAAAAAAAAACTATAATATTTCATATAAATAATGAAAAATATAACACGTGGGGCCGATACCTTATGTCAGACACTGAAAGATACGAGTGATACGCGAAAGAGAAACTAAACGGCTTCCCGTTTACATTCCTAACGCGAGATATTAACGTCAAGTTTCCATCCATTCCAAGTGAAACTCTAAGACGAAACTCAAAGCTATGGAAAAACATTATCAAAGTCTAGTTACGGTTACAGGTCAAAAAAGGTAATAGGTCAAACGGGTAAAAAGCCAAACCTGTGTGGCCAAAACTTGAGATCTTCTTCAGACGGTTTAAGAAGCAAGTCAACAAAAGACTTCCAGTTGGAATCGTTGGCGGGAAGCGGTGGAACATCGTCGTCAACCACCCAAACTTTGTTTCTTGCGAACCCGTGTTGCTCAAGTGAATCACAGTTACCAAACTACATTAAGAGGTGCATACACATATTAATTTAATATCATTTTTTAGACCGAGAAACGCAGGATTATGCACGGGCACCATATACTGATATACATACCTGAGGAAAACAAATAGGAATACCTCCTCGCATTGCCTTCGGGTGTTTAAGAATTCCCTAACATATAAACATCATATGACATAAAGCATGATAATTTAATTAAAATAAAACAAGTCTGCATTTTTAAAAAACAGTCTAAAGTGTTTTTAGAAGTTAGAATCTCTAATATTGTTTTCTTGTGAATAACAGTTTTTGTAATCTTAATTTAACATATATACAAAAATCTAATAAGCATTATTAAACAAGTACACATCACATGGGTGAGGTTACTGTACAATAATTGCTTAACGTACAATAGGTACGTGAGACGCTCAAAGGCAAAAAACAAAAACGCTTAAAGGCAAAAAATTCTAAAACACTCAAAAAACGCTCAAAACGGTTTTCGTGAATAAAGAAAAAAATTGATCGATTCACGATCCAAAACTATTATTGTATTCCATTTTTTCTCTAATCAATTTTTTAACTGAAAGTTTGCAAATTTATAATCAAAAACACAAATTAAAGCAAGAAGGTCACACCTTGCTACTCATAAACAAAAGCTCTTCGCCTCTTTCGTTTCGCCATGAAGTAACTTGACCTCCATGCAAGCTAACCTGCAAAAATGTCCAAAAACAAGAAGATTAAATAAAGTTAACATTTTCTTGAAAATAAACAAAAATTCTTGAAATTACTAAACTAACCCTGGCCGAAGCTCCTTGTGGGTTCCGAAGCACTATTTGCTCAATCCCATTCCAGTCCTTTGTTGTTTCAAAGGCTAGTTTGGAATCCCAAACAGCTGCAGAGTGTCCCATTTTTTCGTTCACACAAAGTCTAAAATAATCAAACTTTTCGAGTGTGCCAAATGCAGATATCATTCAAGAAATGATGCCAAGTGGTCAACTTTTGAAACAATATTTTTTTGTGATCTTGTTGACTCAAAATCTTTACAACCTTGAAAACTATTTATTGTGATTTTTCCTAATTAGACCCTCGTTCCGTCACATCGGTTTTCGAAAACGAATGCTTGGATTCATAGTTTCATACCACCTGGTAAAAGATAAGGTCAAGAAAAGTCAAGATTTTGATGCAAGAATATTATTATACCTAATATTCAAGATTTCAAAAGATTCAACAAAGATTCAAACTTTATTAACTATAATCCACAAAATAATAAATACATCATTTTCTACATAAATTTCAACAAAAAAAATAAAAAAAAAATCATACTTTTAACCAGAAATGTCAAACAATTCATACTTCAAACAATACCTCATAGTCAAGTTCACAATTTCCAAGAATTTGATGATAATTCTTTAAAAATTTACCATTTATCATATACATATCAATATATCATGATATCAACAACATTCAATAATCAAACAAACAAACCCTTATCCCTATATGAAAATAAAATCCCACAAAATTCAATCCAAAAAAAAAAACTTTAATAATCAAATAATTAGGATTTCCAAGCCACAAGCTTTTTCCCTAAATTCAAGAACACAAAGAACAAGATTCAAAATCTTGAAAACACATTCCTCAAATTTTGGATCCAAATCTCACACAAACTACAAGCTAAAGCAAAAAAAATTAAATCTTTAACAACAACATCAACAAAAAGCACAAACCTTTAACAAAATCCATAAATAAGATTCACTCACATTGATTATTAGAGATGTGCAAAGCAGCTTCAAATCAAGAACCTTTAAATAAGCATAAGGAGTTTTGTTTGTAGGTAGATAACTAGACAATAAAGAATAAAGAAACATGGGGCAAGAGGCAAGGTTGTGAAAACATGTGCAATAACATAATAAAATATATAATAGCAAAAATGAAGGAAAAGTTTCTAATTATTTATCTGCTTGGGGAAGATGAAGGAGGACGTGTAAGATACATGAAATACATGACAATGGTGCAAACGGTCAAGATTTATATAAAAATAATAAAAAAATAATAAAAAATAAAAATTTTGAGGTTTGCTTAGATTATTATTATTTTTTTAAAAATTTAAATTGCGTGTGAGGGGACAAAAAGGATTCAACTTGATGAAGGAACCTGGATCAAGAGGTTGCAAGTGATGGCATATGGGCCATGAAGATGTGATAATAAATAGATGAGGTGTAATGTTTGATTGTACCCTTTGTTTATCTCATTAAGTACTTTAAGACCCCTTTTTACTTTTTTATAACTTGTTGGTGGTTTGGTTTGGTTTGTTTTAACCATGATAACTGGTACCAGGAAAGGTAACAGGATCACTGGTAAATTGCAGTTTGTGCTGAGTAGGTGTACTTCAATGAGAACAAGATTCGAGTTTGAGTCATGTCCTGAAAAAGAATGTTGTGTTTACCACTCTGTCGACCTTTAAAAGTTAAACTGAATTGGAAGAACTGATTATATGGTAATCTCTTGATATGATTCTCACTCGATTATGTGGTTGATAATATTTGATTTATGATATACTGGTAGTCATTTGTTAATGAGTTTGAAAGATGTGTTAGCAATTATAATCATATATTTTATTTCATTTTGGCGCGGACTTTGGTTGGTGAGAGTAGCCCCAAGCGAGTCGCTCTAAGATCTTCCAACTAGCAACGTCTTCAAATGCCCCCCCCCCCCCCCCCAGCTCTCTCGCTCAAGCCATCAACCTCAACGGTGAAGGCAACAACACTTCACCTTCTCTTCTCGATCCTGATGTGGTGGGCGGTGTTCACTTTCAGGAAAAAAGGGTGCCATATCACCCTTCTATTTCCATGTTCCCGACTAGCCACTCACTACCCTTAATAGATATGTAGATATAGGGACGGAATAGGGGCAGTTAAACCAATTCCAAAAGCTCAAGAAATTTAGTTTGAACCTTTTCATCTTAAAAAAAAACATTAACTTGAAAATTATTCTTATCAATTTTATTTGATAAACGTATCTATTGGTATCTCATATGCAAATAATTAGAAATTGTAAACTTCAATCGTATTTTTGGTCATTCTAAACCGCCTACTTGATGAGATCTCTATCATTATGCATTCCGGGGACTAAATTTGTTTTTAAGCAAAAACAAGGGTCTTTAATTTAAATTGTGTTTAATAATTTCTAATGTTTTTGAATTGGCAAACGGGTGTAAAATAGAAAAAAAAAACAAAGTGTCTACATACACTTTACATTAGTTAAAAAGTGACTAATAAATATCACTATTTATGAAACATAATACTTCTTAAGTTCCTAAAGGATTTCATCTATGTCCCTCTATGATAACATTGGGACTTTTTAATTTCCTTACGTTTATTTAAAACTCAACTAAATTCGGAAATAGGCCTTGACTGATAAACCAGAACCACGTATTATTAGATCCATTTAAAATTGGTTACGTACGAATATTTGATTGAGTTCATAGACGAATAACCAATCGATCAACATCATGTTGATAATAATGTCACCATCAAATCATGTGTTTGGATCGTTTATCTAATTTTAGTTCTTATTATAAAAGGAAAGAAATGTGAAGTGTATAAAATGTAGCACACATGGCATCAATCATTGAATTCGTTGATTAATAAAACACTAATAGATGAGTATTTATCATTCACAAGAAATGAATTTGTTGTCAATCCTAGGGCAACCAATTCATCAAATGTAATTTTAATATAACTTGTATATATTGACCACATACGTAACTTTCAACCAATTTATTTTATGTAAAACAAATATGCATTTTGATTTTAGTATCGTGAATACAACAAAGGTGAATAATTTGTAAGAAATATTCATTATTTAAACGTGGTTAATTTCACCCATTAACTTTTATAATATTACAACTTTTGTTATATTTATTTAACGGATTAAATGAGTAAAAAAACAGAAAAAGTAAGAAGAGTTAAATGAATTTAGGGGGTGTTTGGGGTTGCTTATTTTCATTAATTTATAACTTATAATTTTTTGAAATATAATAATGTGTTTGGGATTGCTTATATTGTGAGAGGAAAAGTTTCATAAGTTATACTTTTGTAACTTATTAACTTAATGAAAAGTTATAAGAAGGTAAAATAAAGAATCCCAAATACCCCTTAAAATCGGGATCATTCATACATGCCCCATTAAAATTGATATATAAGTATAGGATTTTCAAGATGTTCTACCATTTACTTCATAAATTATACTTTGTGGTGTATGGATCAATAAATTATGTTGCACAAAAAATTACTTTCCAATTTAAATAGACAAAACTAGTTTTTTTACTCGGCGTAATGCGACGGGGTAGCTGGCAAAACACCATTGTAGCGATCCAAGCGTTGATAAAACCCGAGCGTTACTATGGTGGGTCGACATGAATTTGGCCGGTATCCATTACGTTCGTCAGGGTATACACAATACTTGTAAAATTTGAGTGTTAAAACCCAAAACATTATTTCGTCAAATTAACATATAAAAAACAAAATATTTAAAACGATGTTTATTTAGTCGGTAAACCCGGACTATGGTAAAACCTAAGTGTTGTTAGGCTCGAGCATTGAGGCGGTAACTCGACACGAATTCAATTGGTTTTCATTGCGTGCGATACGGTACATGAGCTAAAAACGAACAAATATAAAAATTGAGGTGCACCAATGACCAATTTGGGGGGGGGGGGGTCTCGGTTTGTAAAGTTGCACGTTGGTAAAACCCGAGCGTTGTCAGTAACCGGCATTGAGGTGCTGAGTATGCGTGAATTTGGTCGATTTTTCCATGAGGTTTATTATGCTACTGGAACTAAACAAAAAAAAGTGAGGTTTTGGTCAGTTTCAATTATGTTCGTTATGATAACCAAACTAAAAAAATATGGACCATTATGATGCCGCCAAGTGGCCCGATAGCACGTTTGCGGCACCAAAGTTTTTAATTATATAAAGTAGTAATAGTAATAGTAATTGCCCTACTTGCGGTGCGCGCATATAATATATATACGTGTGGGCTCTCGGGTGGGCAAAAGTGGAATTGCGCTAATTTTGATGTTATTTTACTAATTTCATGAAAATAATGTTAAAAGTGGCGGAAGGTTAATCAAACATCATGTGGTGGCGTTGATGGCCAAAAGACAAGGGTACATGTACCAATCAACCCGTGTCCCAATGGTTGAGTGTTATGTGTCTTATTTCCAAGACCAGAAGACAAATGTACTACTATATCGAGCTGGGTCTCACAAGAAACAGCCTCTCTAATCTTACAGGGTAGAGGTAAGGTTGTCTACATCTTATCCTCCTTAAACTCTATCATGGTTTTGCTATTAGTAAGATTTACTGAGTACGAGAATGATGATGAGGAGTATATAGTAATAACTAGACAATGAATTAAGTTGAATAATTCAAAACCTAGTTGACTTTGTCCATTTGACTATGTTAGTATTTGAGACAACTACGAACTTACCCATATTTATAAAACCAAGAAAAAAAAAAGAACACAGCATATCATATGACACGTAATAAAATCTATTTTTCTAAACAACAATAAAATAAATTTTATAATAATATTGATAATAGGTGTTTAAAATTTATGAAATTCTTTGTCATACACATTCTCTAATAATGATAAATTTTCATACAATTATTGTAGGCATCACTATTCATCTGTTATCTGCCAAAGGATTCAAAAGAAAATGACTCCAATGATTTTGTTTGTATTTTATAAAGAACAATGATTTCCCTCTCAACAATATTTAAATGTTATAAGCAATAATAGTAACTTCTTAATCCAATATGATAAAACATTTATTCCTAAACTATCCATATATAAAAACATTTGGATGTTAGGTTATATATATTTTTGTCTTGAAACATTATCAAAACTGACACTTTTTTATATACATGCATGCATGTATAAATCATTCATTTTATGCCTTTATGTATACATATGCATGCATGTATATATGATTCATTCATCTTTTAAATCTTATTATTTTATAAAAATATAAGAAAGTAATTGAAATGGAATAATGTTTATTAACCCTACAATCTGCAAGTAGAAGTTAATTATAATACATATGTACAAATTTGTTTTTATATATATATTTTCTTTTTGTGTGCAACATATATATTTGTTTGTCAAAACTCAAAAGTAAAAGTTGTAAGAAAAATTAACCACAAAGTCAAGGAAAAATAAATAATTTACATTTTTTTTATTTTTGTATTCGTAATAATTTAATATTTTGAAATATACCGTTCCTAATCAATACACATAGAAAACTGTGAGAACAACATAATATACTTATATGTTATGACCGGCAGATATAACAAGAGTCGGATAAGTTGGCCGAGATAAACAATCACATAACTATTTTATATGTACTAGTTAAACAAAATATATACTGTATGGTTATTATGGTTTCCTTCTAAAAGTTGAATCTCTCATATTCTCCTTGCATGTATTACATGCTAAAATTGGGATAAGTACTAAGATAAATGGAAATTAGTCAAATGACACATGGTTGAACCTGAATGAAGCTATAGTCATAATCAGACACTAAACAAGAATAAAATCTGAGAGGATAAAGATAGAGAAAAGAAAAATACTTTCATGTAAAGAGGACAAGATCATGATTAAGTCATTATATCTTTAGTTTATTACCTGAATATAAAGAACATCGCTTGTGTGTAAAATCTTGATTTGTGTCACTCATACAGTATACACACATGCAATTACGTAAAATTATTAAAAATAATAGACGTGTAAAATCTCTATATATATTATCCACTATATATATATATATATAGAAGTTTAATACAATTGTATAAATAATAACTCGTAATTATAGATATGGTTACGCCTAGCATATCAACATATTTAAAAAAGTTGTTACAATATAAAAGTTATTTAGAATTTGATGAAATTATATAAAAGTTAATGAATATGTTTATTTTTTTTTTCCTTTTATTCTTTTTTTCGTGTGTCCGGTCATAAAACACAACCAGTTAATTACAAAATTGGTTCTTATCGTCACGTTATAGAGAGGGTTTATGGGAAACAATTAGTATCTATATAACATAGAAAGATTTCATGACACAACATGCATAAATAATGTGAGCTACGTTAAAAAAAAGTATAATGTGAGATCACATGCATGTCTTGAATAAAGACAGACATATTCTAGTATCAAGTATGGAATGACATATTTTGCTACATAAGGATCCTGTTGGTATCTTAATTATTAGTTTACATGTTAAATTTAATAATGTGAGCTACGTCAAGCCAAAACATATTCTAATATGTTAAACTAATACACATAATAAAAGTTTTTAGTGGCCACATACATGCATGAAATACCTTTTTAATTTCTTTTTTAAAATAAATATGATATATATCATACCTTTCTAAATTAATTATTGGAAGTTTTTATTACTATGTTAGCCTTTTAATTAAAGTTAATTAACATATACCTTTTATACTTGAAGTATTTAACAAAAAAAATTTACTGTTTAAATAAATCTATATTTATTTACTATTAGTTAATTTATTATCAACATATATTTAATAATTATATTACTAAAATATAAATATATATGGTTTAATCTTGTTAATTTTAAGCGGTACTTTGGTATACTTTCTTAGGCTATGTGTAGTGGAAGGGCTATAAAATGTGACGTTTTGTGTCATGTGACGCCCAGTCAGCAAAGGGTAGGTTTTTGTTTTTGGGGTGTAATGGTGTAGGGGCTACAAATAGTAATATAATATATATATATATATATATATATATATATATATATATATATATATATATATATATAACATACACATAACATATTAAATTAATATTATTCTCCACAACAATTTGCCGGACAAGAATACGTCGCCCCCCAACAAATCGCCCCTTTTGTAGCCCAGGGGGCGGTGTTCACCTCAAATATCGCCCCATTTCTCTTGTTTTGTCGCCCCACTACATATGGCCTTACGTTGTTAATTGATTGCTCATACATTTAATATTTAATTTAACTTATGAGTATAATAAAAACAAAACTAATATAACTTATTCGTGACTACATGTCCTGGTCCTATATATGTGAAAACACGATAACCACATGCAGTATTTTTAAGGAACGAATAATTTGAATTAATATTCTTTAAAAGCAATTAGATTATTTTAAGTTTATTAAATTATTATTTCAACAGTAGTATTTTAGGGTTTTGTTAATTATGGATATTGATTAATTCTTAAAAGTACTGAATTTAGTTTGGGATTTGAAATATCATAGGTGTTGGTTCAGCTTCTTCTTTTGTTTTTAATATTGAAATTTGTGGATAATTTAGGGTTTTTGTTACAAAGATTTGAAATTGATTAGGTTATGGTCGATTTAGGTATTCATATGTTACTATTTTGTTGATTTATCTTCTTGGTTTACATTCAACATCAAAATTGCAGGTTTTGAGGTTCACACGTCGTCCTTGCACCATGAAATTGCAGGTTATCAACTTGGACCACATCCAAAAATCAAAATTTGGGCAAGAAGTTCATTTACATGTGTTCCGTTTAATAAAGGATTGCAATTGCCAGTGAGGTACTCTAAAGTATTTAGCAAACTTGATTTATAAGTTGAAGGTTACAGGTGCTTTATAACAAGTTTGGTCAGGTTATAGTAACTATTATTGTTACAGAAAATGTAGATGATCATGCTAACAAAATAGTCACTTAGACACTAAAGAGTGCAATTGCATCCCTAATAGATGCAATTGAATCTAATGATTTCTTTAAACGTTTTGTGAACCACTACTGTTGATTCTCTTCGATGCAATTCTTTTATTCATTTGGGTCGTTTAAAAAAAGTATCACCTTAGTTTGGGTCAAAACAGGTTGTAAGCAAGTTTGAAATTGGTTTGATACAATTCTTTTTTTCATTTGGGTCGTTTAAAAAAACTGAAACTTTTAGCAAAAAGTTTAGGTTGGCTGGGTTGGGCTAACTAGAGGGTCAAAACGGGTCATTTTATGCAAATATCAAATTGGTTTGGTAGTACGTGTCAAAATTTTTAAGGTGTTCTTGTCACCAAACTAGGAATCAAAACACTACCATGTGTCATATTATTCAGGTCAGCTTCATGATATTGCTATAAGTTTGAGTTTTCCTTCTTCTACATGGTCTAAAATTCAACTATTTTTATTATTATCAGAAAAGGAATTGCAGTAGATAGGTTGGTCGGGTTTCGAGAACTTGGAGTCAACCTCTTGATCGCCAACTAAAACACTTGCTGGATATGAAAACGGTTCCTAATGGGTGGTCACTCAATGATGAATCATAGAAGAGTCCTAATTGGATGATGAATTATAGAATATTCTTTATTACATAAAAAACAGGGATGAAGTTGGGATATCAGACACTATTACTAAGCGATGATCTTACAATTATATTCTTGATTTTGAAGTCCAGGTATATTGATTTAACTTTTGATATCCACGTTGTTTTAATCATATGTGCATCTTCACTTGAAGTGATTACATAGTCAAATGGATAATATTCATTTAGATATTTATAAAAGAAAGTGAAATATGTGGGTTCTTCTATGGAATTAACACTAATTAACTAATTTTTCATCACCCATTTGATGGATCCAGCCTAAAGTAAAAAGTGTGGTTCTTCAATGGTCTGGTGCATTTGTATTTTTAATACTTAAGAACAAGGGGTCACTGTTATGATGTTATGAAGATGTTGATTTTTGTAATAACAACTTTAAGACACCAAAACAGTAACTTTTTTTCTTTGGTTACAGTAGAATTCATATATATGTTTTTTTACGTTTTGAAATTAAAGAAGGAAACGCTTGGAAAACTTGGTATCCAGAATTTTAAAGTTCTGACTTATGATATTCATGTACTTTTGCTGTTTTCTTAGAATATGGCATACGTAGGGCGTGAAAACAAATGAAAATAAAATTCAACATAAGAACCTAAAATGAATTTAAAAAAATTTCAAACTTAATGTTAGTTTATTTTGTTTAAAGGTTGTTGAGATTGTATGCATAATATTCTGAGTCTGAGCAAGAGATCTATGACCTGCGATGTTGTTTATAGGGCTTACAATGCTCTTTTGTAGCCATGATATTCTAATCTTCGGTATTTTAGTTTGCATAACAGAACATTACTTACAAGGGCTTCAAAATTGTTTAGCTAGAGCCTATGATTGTTCAGCTCAAGATGCTAAGTACCTTCTTTTGTTAAATAATAGAAAAGACATTCTTGAAGTTTGTATGGTTTTAACTATATAAGTCTAGAAAAGGGGGATTAATATTATCATTTTCTTTACAATGGTATTGGTGCTTTAGGAAGCTTGAAAGTATAATGGAAGGTTGCATTTCCTGAAGAGGAATTCCGTGATATTGTTTTTGAACAGTGGAATGAAATTGGTTGGCAAGGGAAATATCCTTAACACGATTTTTAGTAACTCCGTAATTTACCCTTCAGCCTATGGAATTTTTGCAGCTAGCCTTTAATCAGCAGAAAGTCGAAGGTTTTAAGATGCATATAAAAGGGGTACATGTGTATGTGTAGTTTTAAAGAAAGATATGAAGGACATGGCATAATAGGTGGTGTTCATGTTTCTCTTTAGAATGTTATTAAGATATTGTACGGTTTGGTGGTGGTGATGTTTGTTGAAGTATACAACTTGATAGTTGAACATAATTTTCATTTCAGTGATGATTTCATATACTCTCTTATCACTTAGTGTAATATCATATTTACCCAACCAACATAATTATAACTATTCGGGTTTGGTGATAGAAAATAAAACAAATCATTAGAAAAGTAAAATTACAAAATGATTAAAACAAAATCTAAATAAACCCGCGTAACACGCGGGCTAAAAACTAGTATATATATATATATATTATTCTTAATTATACAAAATGTTGTTTTCTTATAAGCGTCACTCCTCAGGGTAACAGTTTCACATGGAGTAATAGGTTGCCGGCGTTTATTCCGCGGCAGTTTCGATGGTGGTCTCCGGCATTTTTTTATTTTTCGTACCGACACTAGTGTGTAATGCACGTGCATGGTGCACAATTAACAAATTAGTCTAGTTTTATGAATATATTTGTACCTGGTCTTAATTTTTCGTTCGTTGGCATTCACCCATGAAAAGCGGAGTAATTAAAATATGTAAAAGTTATTATAATTATGTAAAGGGCACTGATGCAGCGGTATAAACAAAACGAAAATCGAATCACGTTGATTCAGTGAATACCCGTGATGAACTTCAGAACTCCCAAATCTCACCCAAAGATCTAGGGAAAATGAAGAGAAAAACGAAATTTATTAATATTCAAGTCTAACTTTTGGAATTACATCACAAGCATATAAAAAGACTTCCAAATACGAAATGGGCCTAGAATGGGCCATGGGCCAAACACAAACCCAAAAACAAAAAGACAAAAAGTACTGAAAAAAGATAAAAAGGCCCTAAACTTCATTTAGGAGGCGTTTTTGGGCTTCGGACATGGCCAAACCGCTGTAGGCTTCGATTTGACTGGTAATAGGCCTGAAACGGAGCTTCGTGGGTCAAGTTATGCCCGTTTTCGTGGGCCACCTTTGGAGACACGATCATGGGCCTCCAAATATAACATGACATGTTCGTCAATACTTGGCCTTCATCATTCCCTCCTGGATAGACAAAATTCGACCTCGAATCTGCAGTGACCTCATCATCAGACGAATCCCCATAAAATGGCAGCAAGTGTTTGACATTAAAGACATCCGAACAACGAATATGACTTGGCAACTTCAGACGGTAAGCATTCGGATTTATTTTCTAGACAATCTCCACTAGTCCGATTTTCTTGGCTGACAATTTGTTATACTCCCCAACCGAAAAACGATCTTTAGTTAAAACAGCCCGCACAAAGTCTCCTACTTCAAAATCAACTTGTCTTCGTTTTTGATCAGCAACCTGCTTGTACTTTGAATTGGCTCGAACCAGGTTGTCATACACATCTTTATGAATCTCATGTAGCCCTTCAACAAAATCTTTCACTTTCTTAGGTGCAGAACCAGGAACAGGAAGTGACATCAGGTCAAGGGGACCCCGTGGCTGAGCAGACAAAACCACCTGAAAAGGACTATACCCAGTACTTCTATTGACAGCATGATTATGAGCAAACTCAGCTTGATATAGCTTTTGATCCCAAGACTTCACATGATCACCCACAAGACATCGTAAAAGATTACCAAGTGACCGATTAACAACCTCTGTTTGCCCATCCGTTTGAGGGTGATAGGCACTACTGAAGTTAAGCTGAGTGTTCACCATTTTCCATAGGCTGCGCCAAAAATGACTCAAGAAACGAGTGTCCCGGTCAGAAACAATAGAAGATGGCAAACCATGCAAACGATAAACATCCCGAAAGAATAATTTAGCCACATTAACTGCATCTGTCGTCTTCTTGCAAGGAATAAAATGCACCATCTTGGAGAACCGATCAACAACAACAAAGATCGAATCGTTACCCCTCTGAGTTCGAGGTAACCCCAACACAAAATCCATACTAATGTCAGTCCAAGGCTTTGAGGGGACTGGTAAAGGCATATAAAGACCCGCATTAGTAGCAGTGCCCTTTGAGACTTGGCAAATTCGACACCTTTTGACATAACGATCTACCTCTTTCCTCATAGTAGGCCAAAAGTAGGAAGACTGCACCAAATGTGAAGTACGGTCACGACCAACATGACCCTCTCCATGTAACTCCTGAATAATTTTCAACCGAAGACTGGAGTCAGGAATACATAGCTGATTCCCTTTGAACAAAAACCCATCATGCAAAAGAAAGTCTGACTTCTGACCCGCTTCACATCCTGCAACACAACTGAAAAATACGGGTCAGTGGTTAACTGTTTACGAATAACATCCAACCCCAGCACATTGATTCTCACAGCAACAAGCAGATTCCCCCCTCCTGCTCAAGGCATCAGCAACACGGTTTGAAATACCAGTTTTGTGTTTGACCACAAAAGTAAACTTTTCAAGAAAAGCTAACCAACATCTTGTCTTGCGTGCGAATATGCCTTAGAGAATCATGATCAGTGAATAAAACAAACTCTTTATGAAACAAATAGTGACACCAATGCTTTACAGCTTGGACCACTGCATAAAACTCCAGGTCATAAGTACTATATCTCAATTTTGCCCCTGTTAACTTCTCACTAAAATAAGCAATTGGTCGACCCCCTTGACTGAAGACCCCGCCAATCCCAACCTTCGAGGCATCAGTATGAAGTTCAAAAACTTGTGAAAGTTAGGCAATACCAGAATTGGTGCGGTAGTGAGTTTTTCCTTGATAACTAGAAAAGCTAACTCTGCTCCCTCTGTCCATACAAACGTATTTCCCTTCATGCAATCTGCCATAGGGGCCATAATGGAACTGAAGTGTGGAATGAACCGCCTATAAAAAGAAGCAAGCCCATGAAAACTGCGGACTTCAGTAATGGTGGTAGGAGTTGGCCAGTTTTGAACAGCTTCAACTTTAGATTCATCCACCTGTATCCCATCACCTGAAATAACATTCCCTAAGAACAAAACTTTAGGGGTCATGAACACACATTTCTTAGTTGTTGCATAAAAACTGTCTCTACGAAGCAAGGCATACAAAGATGATGTTGTGTGTGATGTGGTTCCTATGGATGCGTGTCACTTGTTGTTGGGTAGACCTTAGGAGTATGATCGAGGTATAGAACATGACAGACGGTCAAATTCTTATAGCTTCATGTTTAGTGGAGTAAAAATAACGCTTGTTCCAAGCAAGCCCAAGCAGCTAGCCACAAAGCAGTCGGGTAACCTGTTGACCATTAGTCAGTTTGAAGATGAGTTGGTGGAGGCAGGCAATGTGTTTGTTTTGATAGGGAAACCAGTGGCCGAGGAAATTGAGATTCCTGAAGCTATGATTCCTTTACTTGAGGAATTTTCTGATGTTTTCCCTGATGACTTGCCGGATGGGCTTCCACCTTTGCGTGACATCCAACATCATATTGATTTGGAGCCTGGTTCACAATTGCCCAATAGGCCACATTACAGGATGAGCCCGAGAGAGCATGAAGAGTTGCGTAGACAGGTTGAGGAGTTGATTTCTAAGGGTCATGTTCGTGAAAGTATGAGCCCTTGTGCTGTTCCTGCTTTGTTAACTCCGAAGAAGGATGGTACCTGGAGGATGTGTGTCGATAGTCGAGCCATCAACAAGATTACTGTGAGGTACAGGTTTCCTATTCCTCGACTTGATGATTTGCTTGACCAGGTTAGTGGTGCCACTGTTTTCACAAAGTTGGATTTGAAGAGTGGTTATTACCAGATTCGCCTTAGACCTGGGGATGAGTGGAAAACAGCCTTCAAGACTCGTGAAGGGTTGTATGAGTGGTTGGTGATGCCTTTTGGTTTATCAAACGCGCCTAGTACTTTTATGCGTGTGATGAATCATTTGCTCAGGCCTTTTATTGGGAAGTTTGTGGTGGTATATTTTAATGATATTCTTATTTATAGTGCTTCTTTCAGTGAGCATGTCGCTCATGTCAAGAAGGTTTGGAATATATAAAAAAAATCATTTCCTCTCTATCACAGTGTGTGTTAGTGTGTGAATGACCTAATTATCGGTATTCTTCGTGAATCAACGATAGTTGGAAATTGATCCTGGTATTCGTGTGAATCAACAGGTTCAATTATTTATCTTATTTACGATCTATGTCTTTTTTGAGAGTTTTAGGAAGTTCTTCACGGGTATTCTTAGAATCAACGTGATTCGATCTTCGTTTTTGTTTACACCGCTGCATTAGGCACTCATTTTCTTATAAAAAACATGTGATTGTTGAACTAACAATACAATTATTATTTAATGTTTTCTACATATAAAGTTGTGAGTGATTAATTTCATTAGTCGGAAAAATCCATGGCCCCACCATGGGCGGAACCCAAATAGAGTGGGTCTGGGTCGAGATCCACAAATGCCAATCTTATTTTGAAAATTTAGTAGATCCGGTATATTTCACTGAACCAATAAGAAAAATTAGTTGAACCATATTGTATTAAGATAAAGTTTGGTGTTATAGTAGATTTCTATTATGACCAACATAGAGGTCATGGATTCAAATCTCATCCCACCTGATTTTTGGTTTATTATTTTATTTTTAATATAAATGAAAATTTGGTTTTCTTTAATAAACTCAAACATGCAAGAAACAAACGCATCCGACCCGAAAATTCTAACGTATGACTGTGAAAAGTCTAAACAACCAAAAAAGCGGACCTCGTTCGAAAAAAAAAATATTGGTTCACCATTGAGTCCCACTTTCCTTGCACCTATGCCCATTAATCATATAGCTTTTAAGAGGGTTTTTTTTTTTACTTTTGGCACCCTATACACACGGATGCAAAATTGTTTGACCATCGCCATCTTGCTGAGGTGCTTGGGCGTTAGCCCAATACGCTCAGCCTTAAGCTTTCGCCAAAAAAAACTTTGAAAACATCAAAAATGAAATCTAATAATTTTCTTACACCATTTGTTTGATAATAACAATCATTATTTTAAAACCATGCCCCAAAGATTTACTTTGTTATTTGATCATTAAAATTTAAAACCTCATACATGTTCATCTTTAAAATTAAATCAAATGCAGAATATTTAAATATCTTTGCCTCAAAAATATATAGATATATACCGCAGCAATAACAAACTTTAAGAAAAATGGTGCATAACATATCAACTAATTAATAGTTATATAGGAACAAAAAAGAAATAAGATAGCATATGATCTTTTTATTTATTAATAAATGGTTCTTAACACTCCCAAGTACAAATACACATATTATCATACGGACTGCACCTTGCCGTCCCACCTGGTCTTCTAGCTTGGCATTGAGTGGCACAAGTATTCTGATCACATGGATTAAGAAACCAATCTTCATGACACGCTTCACCCATCATCAATGTACTGCCTAAATTAGTTAGACAAAAACACAGCAATGCAAATAAGTAATTGCGAGCACAAGTGTGTTAGTCATGTATAAGAAAGTTAGAAGTAAAAAAATACATGAACAGATGATAAGCAATAAGCAATGTGTAGCTTACCGGTAGTTGCAACTATGAGTAAGACTACAAAACAAAACTTTATAGAAGACATGTTTTATGATATTTTGATGTATTGAAATAAAAGAATTGTGTATTGAATTGGTGAAATGTTACTTTTATACTCAGAAATTGTTGATATGTTCAAAAAGCATGCTTTTATATTAAATAACAAGATACATGATGTTAATGATGAAAATAACAATAAATGCATGTTATTAATAATATTACTAAACTAGTTTTTAAACCCATGGATTTGTCAAATAAAAAAACTAATAAAGTCAATTATTTAAAATAAAGACACATAAAAGGCAAAAAAAATAAAGGAAATTAAATATATAATACAAATAATAAGTAAATCTCAAATTTACATCATATAGAAACATAGAAAATGGTTAAATAGTGCTATGAGTCCAATGAAGCAGTAAAAAACGAATTTAAACGGATTCACAACAATAACATAACCAAAGAATTATAAGTACGTAGAATAATTTGGTACATGTTATATGAAAGTAACTACGTTGAAAAATTATTTTTGTATACGATCATATTTCTTTTGATGAAATTGAGTATGTGATAAATATTTATGAAATAAAAAAAATACGGAATTGATGGTTTCCAAAAAAAACATACAACTTGGATTATAATTTTTCAGAAAAAACATGAATTGCGGGATTCTAAAAATGTTGAATTCACGGGCCTTTATTGTTAAATAAATGTTGGTTTTTTTTATAAAAAGTAAGATATACATTGAGCATAATTATATTTTAGGTATTGAATTGTTGTAAATCATCATTAATGTGGTCATTAATGTTTTCACCCATGACCCGGGATTAAGGAGAAGAGATATTAGAAGATTAAGAGGGAATTTTGTGTAGGATTGAATGTGGTTAGGACAACTAAGCATCATTATTTTTCTTTATTAGCATAGTAAGAAGTAAGATAAGATAAGATAAGATAATAAAAAGTGTTATGTAACAAATACGAAAAATAAATTATTAATATATTAAAAGGATTCATAAACTAATTCGAGTATTACTAAGTGACGAAAAATATAATGGTAATATTCCTTTTCAAAGAGATTTTAAAGACAAACATTATATTATATTAGTAAACATTGTGCAATTAAATAAAACAAACACAATATTATTCAACATACACTTATACTAGAGTGTATGTGACACTTCTATAAAGACATTACCGATCCATAATGATGGTTTCAGTTAATAGATTTAATCGTAATCCAAAAATGTAAGTGGGCCTAAAAGTTTGGTACATGTATAAAAAGATGAAATAAAATAATTCTAACAAAATATATTATTTATAATACTAATACTAAATATTCAAAAAGGGCATTATATATTCCAAGTTTCCAACAATGAAATTCAAGTTAATTAGATAACAAACTTTGAGCCTTAAACATCAAAATGATATAATTAGATAACATGTTCGGTAGAAATTAATCTCAAACACGCTATCTATTAAACAAATAAGTCGGATTACAAATGTCATAATATTCCCTACTTTTGGTAGTTTCGTCTCGAAATAAAGAAGAAGTTGTGACAAAAAGACGTGGATACTTGGTCCTTATTTGGTCTTCACATTCCCAAGTAAACTCCACTTCACACTTCAATTTTCAACGAACTTTAACAAGAGGAATACGGTTGCTCGAAGTTTGCTTGTCTTTTCGATCCATTATCTCAACAGAGAGTTTACGGGATGCAATTGGAATGTAATTAATAATTTTGGGGGAACATATAAAGATTTCATGACACAACATGTTTAAATAATGTGAGCTACGTTAAAAAAAAGTATAGTGTGAGATCATATGCATGTATTGAATAAAGACATTCTAGTATCAAGTATGGGATGACATATTTTGCCACACAAGGATCCGGTTAGTATCTTAATTATTAGTCAAATATTTTTATTTAGTTACATGTCAAATTTAATAATGTGAGCTACGTTAAGCCAAAACATATTCTAATATGTTAAACTAATACACACAATAATAATTTATAGTAACCGCATACATGCATGAAATACGTTTTAATTTCGTCTTTAAAATAAAGATGATATCATTCATTTCTAAATTTAATTATTGGAAGTTGTTCTCTTTTATTAAACTACTAGGTTATTGACTGTGGGCGTCACGGGTGGAAAAATATAAATAATATAACATCCACACTTTTCTAGCATCAAGTGAAATATAAATAATGTAAAAACATAACATTCAACTAAAATAACATCCATTTTACAATTACAAATTAGTAAATAGTTCCTTATAAACCACATTTGTAGTTTTATTTGTAACTTATCTTCCTTGTATAATATAATCATTTTAACACCGTCTCTACTCTTCACTCGTGATAAAGCCACATATAATTGACCATGTGTAAAAACCGGTTCTCGCATGTATATGCCAACTCTTGCTAGTGATTGGCCTTGACTTTTATTAATGGTCATTGCAAAACAAACCGCAACAGGAAACTGTCTTCGTTTCAATTTGAATGGCAGTTTCTTATCTGAATGAGTTAGACCACTACGAGTTATATAAGTGCGAAACCCAATGTCGATAAAACAGATCCCAAGTTAATTACTTGTAATCTGGTTTCGTTGCATAAACCGTTCTTCTGATCTATATTCCTTAGTAATATTATTGGCACACGAACTTTTATAACCAATATATGATTAGGCATACCAGACATCTTTAAACCATTTAAAAAATTCGGTTAGTGTAATGCTGGATCGAAACCAGGACCAACACCATCAGACTTTTCTATACTATCAGAACTGAGATGTTCAACTTCTTCTCTAGGAAAGAAAGACAAAAATCTGTCATTAATGTCTTGGACAACCTCATTTAAAGGTGCAAGTATGGCCCTTTCTTGAAAAGATGAAATATCATTAAAATTTTCCAATAATAATCGGATGAATCACTAATCAAAAGATCATTTGGTATATCTATAATGGCGTTACCGTCATTGTCACCGCCAAGTTTTCCTTCACCAAGCTCCAACAACCATTTGGCAAAATCTACTGGTCTCTTCCAAATCTGATGCCTGACATTCGACCATTAACCTCATGTTTTTTGTTAACCTAAGAACCTTGCATTTGGACCAAATGTAGGATGAACTAAGTGAAGCATTAACAATTTCACTACGTGATCCGTTTTGTATTACTGGTAGGATTTATCTAAAATCACCTCCAAAAACAATAACTTCCCCCATAAATGGATGTTCATAAGTGTTACGGTTACCACTTTTTAAAACATCTTTTAAAGTCCTATCAAATGCTTCAAAAGCATGTTTATGTATTATAGGAGCCTCGTCCCAAATAATCAGATCCGTTTTACTCATTATGTTGCAATATCCAGATTCCTTGTTATTGAACAGGTAGAATCCTCAGTTAGATTTATAGGAATTAAAAATCTAGAGTGAGCGGTTCTACCTCCCTCAAGTAACAAAGATATACCGCTGGAGGCAGCGTTTAAAACTATTTTAGCTTTTGATCTTATGGAAACAGATAATGTCTTCCAAATAAAAAGTTTTCCCCGTCCCTCCATAACCGTACACAAAGAAAATACCCCCCTTCTTTGGATCATTTGCTTTCATCATTGCATTATACACATCTCGTTGCTCAGCTGTTAATGAAATAAAAGGTCGTTGAAACTCATCAGTCATGACTTGTGTATAATAAGTTAGCTCCTCGTTCATAAAACTATTTGTTGATGCAACGATAGAATCCTCATCAGGGAAAGGCATTGTAGGAAAATAACGCAGAGTATAATTATTTCGGAGTAGGAAGTTTTGAATTTCAAGTAACGCGAGGTTCTTTAGTCGTGCATCTAAAAGCACCAAATCTATAACGAATTACAACAGAATAAAACTGATTTTTTAACTAAACATATTTGGTAATGTCTTAAAGTATTTAAAAAGATAAGAAACTCTAATTATTTGATACCTGGATTTTTTTTGCTCATTTTGTTGTTTATAAAGAATGTCATCAATTAAATACGGCCAAGTCTTTTCCCATACATCATCCGGTCTAGATAAACTATATGTGATTAACATTGTAGCAAATAAACTTCGTAAATAATAACCACTTGCAGTATGACTTGCTTCTTCAATGGCTTCTATATACTCGTTATTGTCTAAAAGGTCTCTTTTATAACAAGCATATCTATAAGTAGCACACAATTCACCATCAACAGTACGATTATCTTCAAAGCATGTAGGGTCTCTAACCTTGTTTAGCAAAATTCTTATATAGTACGCTCCATTGAAATCTGGAGGAACATGATGTACACGACCAATAGAGAAACCTCGTTTATGTAGGTCCCAATGTTGTTCATCTTGTTTCCAAACAAATTTTTTTGGAAACTCAATGTAAGTTATCGTTCGAGCAAGACCATATTTCTCATTACACTCCATCCAAGCAGTGAATCTTGAAGAACCAACAGTCGACTTGTTTAAAACATCTTCCACATCGTCATCATCTACGAACACAATTGTTTGTTGTCCAGGTAAATGAAACGGAAGCTGGGTAACAGAAGGAACTCGATAACGGACGTCAAAAGAAAAAATTCTTCATGCAACCTCACATGCAGATAGATATCTGCAATTATAAAACGCCTTAGCTTCGTCTACCACTTCATCTTGATTTTCAGTCTTTTCTTGTACAAGTGATATAGTAACACGATCTGGGCCTTTAATGTACTTAAACAAATACTTTATCGAACCCTCTTGATTACACCATTCAACATTGATATGGGCCTGATATTTTTTTAACAATTTCTTGTTATATGGAACAACATGTCTATTGTCTAAATTGACCGCAGACTTCACAACAGCATTACCCAAATTTCTTCTTTGATAAACAGGAAACCCATTATAATCAATTGACGTCTCATTCTGAAATTTTTTGGGAATTTTTTAGAACATGAGTTATCGACCATGCAAGAGCATTTAGGGTGAGCAACGCCACAAGGACCATGCATCATGTGGTCGCTTACAAGCGAATAAAACTCCAGGTCTTCATTCTTATTTGGAATTTTGGCTTAGATAAATTTTTCTATATTCTCCGGATTATAAATTTTGTGATCGGAATGCAAAAACAGGCATATATGTGCATGGGGCAATCCGCGTTTCTGAAATTCAATTGTGTAAACAACTGTACATGACAAGTAGTAGTAGATTATATAAGTTATTGAATACCAATATAACATATGTTAACGATATATGGTATACTAACATAATTTTGACAATGGTAATGAATATTAACATTTTAAAAATTATGATAACGAACTAAAACCACACAATTACCTGCTTGAAGCTTTCCAAGCAAAGCTCTATCCTTCAAGTCTCTCATTAACGAATCAAGCTTCATCTTGAACAACCTACACAATATATCTGGCATGTCTTCGGACTTGCGATTTTCTTTTGTAAAAATCGTTTGATTTCGGGCCAGTTTGGGTGTAGACCCGTGTTACACACAGGTGGAAAAACATGTCAACAAACATAATAAATTTAAACAACAAATTAAGTAACACAAAATTTCTTCAACTTTCAGACCAAAACGTTAACCATTTACAATGCCTAGATATTAAAAGTTTAAAGTTACAATAAGTTAGTGTGCACCAAACCACCCAAAAAAATCAACAAAAAACTTAAACATGTTCTTTCATATTAAACCACCATCAACTTCTTTAAATATTTTAACAAAAGAAACTCATTTTGTTTCACCACCTGAAACTTTAAAGAGCCAATATCATCCAAATTAAATATACCATTAATATAATAACATGTTTAATAATGAAATCTCGTGTTACACACGGATGAAAGTTATAATAAAAGTAAAAAAATATTACATGTAATATGTAAATTGAGTTATATTATGTAATTAGTTTCATCTATGACTTTTATAATAAGTTTTTGATATATTTATATACTATTAATTATAAATTATAATTTGCAAACCAAACATTGGTGTTTGATTTATTTTAAAACAAAACATTTATACCGATATTATTATACATTTTATGTGTATAAAAATGATTTTTAGAAAAAAATGTTGTCACATATTAAAAAAATGTCTTTCTATAATGTTGGAAGAATTGGAGACGAAGACTCAAACAATAATAAACAATTTCAATATCTTTCAATGGCTAGTAACATGTGTATTATACGCGTGAAAATTGTATATAAATATATATAGCGACATTGATGATGATGATGATCATAATAATAATAATAATAAATTGATAGTATAATATTTATAAGAACAAATAATTTTACATTCATTAGAAGGTATTACAATGTTGTTTTTAGTAAAACAAAATAACATACAAAGTAAATTGCCAACTTGAAACATCTTTCTAACTTAAACCATGAGGCCAAAAAGATATATCAATATAAACTACATCATGATATATGAAGTCATAAAGTCTTATTTATTAAACAATCATCGAAATAGAAAGAAATGTGTTGTAATTTTATACTTGCAAAGAAGAAAACTAAAATCACCACAAAATCAAATTCAGTGTATTGTTAATAAGAGAAATAAAGGTACAAATACAATTCACAAGCTTATAAACAAATCATAATCTTTATATACATCCTTGGAATGAAAGAATGAATTTTATGATAAAAATTATATAGAGATAGTCATCATATTATCATACGCTTTAATAAAAGTTGTTTGACAAAATTATTACACTGTTTTTATTTATAGATGATTTAGATAAACTTTGTAAGGATGTGATAGAATTAATTATGATGTCAGTTTTTGTCTAAATCTGAATATTAAATTTGAATATTAACGTGTGTCAGTTTCAGTTTAATTTGAATATTCATATTTTGTCAAATTTGGTTACGAAAGGATTTATATATGAAAAATGAATACATATTTTTAGTTAAAAAATAGCATAACTTAAAAATAACTTGTGATGGCATGAATTCATACCGAACAACTTTGATATTCT
Source organism: Bidens hawaiensis (assembly GCF_021521415.1). NCBI lineage: Eukaryota > Viridiplantae > Streptophyta > Magnoliopsida > Asterales > Asteraceae > Bidens > Bidens hawaiensis. The sequence goes on from NW_027496201.1 coordinate 145,607, forward strand.
TTTAAAATTAAAACAACTTGTTTCAAAATAATTACAAAATATAAAAAAATGGTTAATTAGTCAACTTCAAAAAATTATGGAAAGCTTTTTGATTTTTGAAGCATTATAATCGGAGGTTTATTTTAGACATTATTTTTTACATTTAGGCATAATAAAATGGTCAAATATAAAAGAATGCAAAGTTTGTTAAGATTGAAGACTATGGAAAACTTTAAAAGCTTGTATTTAATTTGAAAAATTCCGTATTTAATCGGGTTTAAATATGTTATGACTATTAACCATAAATTAACCAATTATAGTGACTATTTAAAATTTGAAATTTAAATATAAATTCGAAATGATTTATCTCAAATTCCGTATTTAAGCAACACTTACTATATTTTCAGTAACATTAAAATTAGAAGTAAGTTATAATAATGATTCTAATTTGAATTTCGAATAGAAAATTGAAATTATTAATTTGGGGGTTTATTTTTAGACATTAATTTAAACATTTATGAGTAATTAAAAATTGTCAAATATAAACAAATGGAAAGTTTGTTGACATTGAAGAATATCGAAAGCTTTAAAAGTTTGTTAGTAATTAGTAAAATTCTGTATTTAATTGAAAATAAATATGCTATAAATATTAATTATTTATTAGTTAAGAATAAATTAAGCAACAAAGATAATACTTATATTTTGGTCAAGCTATGTATTTAAAATCATTAATGCTGGAATTCGGTAATAATGCTGGAACATATTTAGGCATCAAAAATGCTTTAATGTTATACGAATTTAATCTTGATTAATTATGTCATGAATATTAAGAAAAATTTAAGAAACAAATACTTGTATTTTAAGTAAGATTTAAAGAAAAGTCAAATGACTATCTTCATTTGAAATTTAAATATCAGTTGAAGTCATTAATTTGTATTTAAAAAAGTAATTCTGTAATAAAGCTGGAAAAAGTTTTATGTAAAAAGCATATTAAAAAAATAATGACAAACATGTTTAAAATTGATAGAAATTTTCTATAACATCCACGCATATTAACAATCAAAACATGTTTACAATTAGTAGAATTTTTCAATAACATCCACACTCATTTGAGACAATTTGCTAATTCACAATCTTGGACCACCAGAAGATGAAATGAATAAATTTAAATTAATGTTACATAATAATTTTATAATTTATATATACTAAATTAAAAATTAGAAACACATATTTTGGTTTAGCAAGAACTAACAGTGGATTTAACTGGAATATGTAAGACAATAATTCTAATGACCACCTAAATCAACCATATCTAAGAGAATAATTGTAAATAGCACCTAAATCAGTTTAGGAATGCAAGGCTTCCTTACATAGGCTTGCATTTTGTTGCCCTGCAAATTATTATTAATATTAGTAAAAGGTTGTATGAATAATATAGTAAATTAATGAATGTGTTAACAACACCATTTCGTCTTGAACAATTATTTCGATGGACCAATTTTGCCCGGGCTTTGAGTTGACCTTCAGCCGCCAAAGTTTCAAAATGCCCACCTTTAGGATATACTCACTGTTAAGAACATCTAATTGGTTCAACATGGTGATATTTGTTGGCTCCATCTTGATAGTGGTGAAAAATTTTAAAAAACAAAAAAAAACATTTAGGAACAATAACACTTTTAAGCAAAAAAATTAATAAGAAAATGGAAGATATAAAACAACAAAAAGTAAAAACCTTGGGACAAAGTTAATCATTTTTACTAAAGAGGCTTTGATGGTGTAAGAACTAGCATATCAAATGTACGTATTTATACGAAATGAATTAGGGTAGACTAAATTATAGAAGGAAGGTATACAAGTAATTGATTAGAAACATAAATTTATGAAATTTCAAAATTTTCAAAAAAGTTATAGTAACAACCAATAGAAGGGAAATCGTAATTAATGGATTTTCAAATTTTGAATTTTCTAAAATGCAATGTTACATAATTAGATTAGTATAAATGTAATATTATTATGTTGACTATATTTAAACATACGGAAATAAAATTATTAATGTAAAAATATAAGTTACTAATTATATTATTTACAATAATATAATTAATCATCAATTATAACACCATATATTATGTAATGTAATTCATATAAGGTGTGAAAATAAAAGTTACTAATTTTGCTATATATATGTAACTCAATTGTTAATTACTAAATCGTAATTATAAGTCAATGTTTACAATAATAAGTCAATGGGTCAACAATAGATTTGTAACTCAATTGTTATTGTTAAACAATAATAAGTCAACGGATTTGTATCATAATCGTTAAAACTTAATGACCGTTATTAAGTCAATGGGTCAATGGGTCAACATCCGTAATTATAGTAAAACTTAATGATTGTTAATTAATTCAAATTTAAATTCAAATTTACACCATAATTTATAAAATAATTAAGTCAAATTTACAAATTAATTACATTCAAAGAATGTATAATAATTAATTCAAATTTACAAATTTCATAATTAAACCATTTCATTAATCAAATTGGTCATCCTTTCCTAAATTTAACATGAATGATACAAACCTTTACAACTTTATGAATTTGATAAATTTAAATAAATATAATATTTTAACAAAATTTTAATTTTTTAAATCGTAATCTCTCTATATTATATATATATATATATATATATATATATATTATCCGTAATCTCTATATTAAATCCGTAATCTCTTCTATTGACGAAATATCAAATAATTATCTAAATTATATATTGTTGTTGGTGCATAATGTCAGTAGTTCAGTATCTAGTAATTTGTATGTGTCTGTAATCGTGTTAGAGTGTTTGTTTTGGTTTTAGGTAAGTTGTTACACAAGTTCGCCCAATGTAAGCGAACTTGTGGAGAAGCGAAGTTAAGAAAACTTCGCCTAGTCTGTTAGGCGAAGTTGTCGAAGCCTATATAAGGTTAGCTTACGGCTTGTGTTGAAAAAGGATTCCAGAACGTGTTTTTGTGATTGAATATCACGTGTTGAAGAGTTGCAATACAACGTGTCTTATCAGTATTGTAACGTGTGTTTGTATTTGGTTTTAACGTATTATACATCTTACGCTCGCATCGTGTTACGTAGGGATTCCGCACCTACGTACTACGAGATACTCCTGTGTAGATCCGGCTGGGAACCTACAATTGGTATCAGAGTGTTTGCTCGTGATTGTGTAGTTCGGGATTATCACACGAGTGTTAAGATCGTTTCGTTCGAGTTTACGTTGAAATACCTAGTTTTTGTGTTTTACCCATCTCCCACCATCAAATATAACCCATTACACCTTCGCATACCTCGCAATACGTCAAATTAAAACCTGCAAAAACCTTGTGTTCATCAGGCGAAGTTGCCGTCACTGTTCGTAGGGTTTAAGCGAACTTAAAAGGTTAAGCGAAGTTATCAATCAAGCGAAGTTGAGATTAAGCGAAGTTGAGATCAAGCGAAGTTAGGAAGCAAGCGAAGTTAAGCACAACTTCGCCTTCTGATTTCTGTTGAAATTTAAATACTTATTCTTCGTATTTCGAGTCGTGTTTCTTTCAACGATGACTTCAATAAACATTACGGAACTGGTAAAAATGGAGGTAGAAGCCGGTTCAGCAACTAAAGCTCCAAAAATGCTTAAGGGTACCGATTTCGTTGCTTGGAAAGATCGGTTTGAACAGTATGTGAAATATCAAGATGCTAAGATGTGGGTTTGCATTCAAGATGGATACATTCCACCAACAGCCTTGTTTGAGGGTCGTGAACAGATTAAGAAGTACAATAAGATGGAAGAGGAGGAAAAGAAGATGTATGAGGCAGAAAGTAAAGCTCATGCAGCAATAACAATGGCTCTTCCATAAGAGATTCTTCATACATTCAAGAAGTACAAAACTGCTAGAGAGCTATGGGAAGCACTTGAAAATCGATATGAAGGTAATGTGGGGATACGTGCTTCCAAAACAAAGCTGCTAAAAACCCAATTCTCTGTATTCAAGTATCTGAAAAATGAATCACTTGACGATATCATCACCAGATATTATCACTTGATGACCGAACTTAGTAATTACTCCATTGAATACAAAGAAGAAGAGATAGTAGAGAAACTTCTTGATGCTCTTCCACCGAAATGGGAAATGTATACGGTTTTGATGAGAGAGGATAAAGAATTTGCCAATATTGATCTTGAAACATCAGTCAATAAGTTACGAAATTTTGAGCTCAACATGGTTCGAAAGGAGACACCAACTGATAAGGTTCAGGATCCGGGAATTTATGGTGTGAAAGTCTCTTCAAGTTCAAGTTCAAAATCAGAATCGTCTGCCTATTACTCAAAGGGAGAATCAAACTCCAACTCAACTCGAGATGGTCATGTGATTCTTAATATGGATGGCGACGTATGTTTCGTAGCTGGAGGTAGTAGTTCTTCAAAACCTCAAGCAACAACTGGTAATTTCTCATCAAATGTTCCAACCAACAACTACTCACAGATGCCCATGAGTGTTAAATCAGCTGAACAGCAGTTTGCTCTCTATGCATCCTTCATTGCATCTTATGAGAACTATATCAAAGGTAAAATAGTCGACCCTGCAACTTTGGATGAAGACTATGATCAGATCGATGCTGATGATTTAGAAGAGATGGATTTGCAGTGGCAAATGGCTATGATAGTAAGAAGGGTTAAGAGATTCATGAAGAAAACGGGTAGAAGTTCGTTGGAGAAAGACCAGGGTTTGACAAATCAAAGGTTAGATGTTACAACTGTCAACAAAATGGTCACTTTGCCAAGGAATGTGCAAATGAGAGAGTCGAACGCAGTCAGAACAGGCCTGCACAACAGAATGGGGGAGGTAGTGAGAATAGGGCTATGGTATCTAGACAGAATGGTGGATACAACTGGAATCTGCAAGTTGAGGAAGTGTTCGAACAGGCTAATTTGGTAAACATCGAAACTGGAGGGAGCGAGAGAGAGACGGGAGAAAATCAAGCATATATGGCAGAAGTGAACGATCAGCTCTCTGAGGTAAGTTCTGAACTTCATTGTATGCAATGTGAGAATCTGTCTGAACAATTGAAAACAGTAACAGATCAGTTTGTTAGTTTGGACGCACAATTTAAAACGTTAAAAGAAGATCATCACTACACTAAAACTAGAGAAAACAGTTACTCGGTAAAAATAAAAGCTAGTGAAAAAGATATCAGAAGTCTTAAAGCCAGTCTAGCTGATAAAATTCAAGTAATTGATCTTAGTTATGAAGTGTTAGAAGAAAAAAACCAAACTAATTGCTGAAAGAGATAAACAGATAGCTGATTACCAGGTAAAAGTGGTGAACTAAACAGAAAAATTGAACAATTTAGAAATTCCTCAGCAATGCTTGATCACATCATAAGTGTTCAACGTTCCCCAGTTAACAAAGGGGGAATTGGATTTTCTGAAGTTCCACTACCGTATAACAATAACTATACTTATAATCCTAGTAATCAGAAATCTGCTGATATTGAGATTAGTCAGACAGTTCCAGTCAAAATTTCGACTAAAGAACCTGAAGTTAATAAGAGCGAAACGAGTAAGCCAATTTCTAATGTAGAGATTTCTGTTCCTAGCTCTGTCTCATCAAATTCGAACAAGTCATCCGAATCGGGTGAGATAAAAGATGAGGTAGTGTTACTGAAACGAGGGGAGGGATATAAGCCAAATGAAAAGAATTCTTCCCTAAATCCGTTTGTCCCACCATATGTTAGACAAACGGGTAGTAATGCAACCTCAACATCTGAAACAACTGTTGAGACGAAAGTTGAACACAGAAGTTGTTTTAGATGCAATCAAGTAGGACACCTTATTGCTGATTGTCCTTTAAACCAGAGAAAATTTGGAGGTATGAGGCCTCCGAAAACTGAGAATAAAACGAATAGTAATTATTATACTGGTAAGAATGCTACCTCACCAAATTTCAGACAATGGACAAATCCAAGATTTCAAAGAAATCGGTCTCATTTTTCCCGGCTCACAAAAATTATAATTCAGTCAATTCACTAAGGTTTGGAAGGCCTCATAGTCAATCCTCGAGAAGGTTTCCTTTCAGAACTTACAAAAATCATCCTCAAACTGACTTTGGGAAACCAAAGTACTGGATGCCGTTCAACAGATTTAATCGACCCAAGACCAGTAGGTCTTGGGTCCTTAGATTTTAATCTTTTCTTTAACTGTGCAGGAACAGTTGAACAGGGCAGTAAACAATCTGTGGGTTGTGGACAGTGGCTGTTCCCGGCACATGACTGGTAACAAGAATTTGTTACATTAATGGAAACCTGTTCAATGAGGTAGGTTTAGTTTCGCTGGAGAGAGTTGAGGTAGAATCACTGGTATAGGAACTGTGACAAATGGGAAAATGAAGTTAGAGAAGGTGAATTTTGTTGAAGAATTGAAGCATAATTTGTTGAGTGTGTCTCAGATTTGTGACAAAGAATACACGGTGCATTTCACTAAAAATGAGGCAATCGTTCTTTATCCTGGTTTCAAGATACCGGAGGCATGGGTGGTGATAAGAGCTCCAAGAGAAAAGAACACATATGTAATGGATATGAGGTCAACTGAGATAACAACCGAAGAATCATGTCTTCTGTCAAAGGCAACTGAGTTCGAGTCCGAGTTATGGCATCGAAGAATGGGACATATACATCTTCGTAAAATGAATTACATTGTCAAGAATGGGCTAGTGCTTGGAGTTCCCTTGAAGAATTTTAACTTTGAAGATCAATGCTTATCGTGCAAGAAGGGAAAGCAACACAAAAAATCTCATTACTCCAAGAAGGTTAACTCAATTGTCAGTGCCCTAGATCTACTTCACATGGATCTCTTTGGTCCCGTGAATGTAAAGAGTCTAGGCGGAATTTCATACTGCTTGGTAGTAACCGATGATTACTCTCGATACTCTTGGGTATACTTTCTGAAGGCAAAAGATGAGACGGTTCAGTTGGTAATTAACTTGATTACCAAGGTTGAAAATATTGTTGGAAGAAAGGTTAAGTACATCAGGAGTGATAATGGGACAGAGTTCAAGAACTACCAGATGGATATTTTCTGCTTACAGAAAGGGATAGACCATCAATACAGCGCCCCGTATACTCCGCAACAAAATGGGGTGGCTGAGAGAAAGAATAGAACGCTAATTGAAGGAGCCAGAACTATGCTGGCTGATGCTAAACTTCCCGTGGTGTTCTGGGTTGAAGCTGTTGCCACAACCTGTTATATCCTTAATCGTGTTTTAACTGTTAAAAGATTGAATAAAACTTTTTATGAACTTATGCATGGTAGAAAGCCAAACTTGAATGGTCTCGAACCTTTCGGGTCCCCATGTACGATATTAAAGACAAACTCAAAATTTGGTGAGAAAGCCGACGAAGGTATTTTAGTCGGATATGTTGTTGGTACACCCAACAGAAGAGTCTTTAATTTATCGAACAGCAAGGTTGAGGTGGTATGTAACACGGACATTACAAGTTACAAATCACCAAAGCCTAGCACGGGACCCGCTGAAGCTTTCGACTACGATAAACTTTTCAAATCTTTTAATATGCCTTACTTGGATTTTGCAGAAGTTGATGAGAAAATTGCTTCACAGATTCTGTATGACGAGGAGGAAAATGTTGTGCAACGTCCGCGATACGATGAAAGTCAACCTTCTTCGGTAAGTGTTGTTGATACTTCAGCGGCCCCTACTGAAGAAGAATTCTACAATCCATTTCACTCTCAACATCAATCACCCATAGATGAACTCTCTTCGAACTTAGAAAACAATCTGGAGGTCGGTCCGGTTCCGACTACTGGAATTCACAAAAATCACCCGTTGGAGAACGTGATAGGTGATTTGTCTGACGGTGTTCAAACAAGAAGAATTTTGAATGAGCACACCTGTGTTTACGCTAGCATTAAAGAAACGGGTATCCTAAATGAATGCGTGTACACCTGCTTCATCAGCCAGATTGAACCGAAGAACTATCAAATGGCTCTAAAGTATAGCTCGTGGGTCGAAGCCATGCAAGAAGAGTTAGCACAGTTCGAAAAGATGGAAGTATGGAAATTAGTTGCAAAACCGAAGAATGTACATGCTATTGGCACAAAGTGGGTTTTTAAATGTAAGAGAGATGAGAAAGGGATAATTATAAGGAATAAGGCGAGGCTGATAGTAAAAGGATTTAATCAGCAAAAAGGAATCGACTACAATGAAGTGTTTGCTCCTGTGGCAAGATTGGAGGCAATTAGACTATTTTTGGCATTTGCTGCACACAATGAGATGAAGGTGTTCCAGTTAGATGTGACAAGTGCCTTTCTTAATGGTAAGTCGATGAGGTGGTGTACGTTGAACCACCTCCGGGTTTCCCTGACCCTGATTTTCCTGATCATGTGTACAAACTAAGTAAAGTGTTGTATGGGCTACATCAGGCCCCTCGTGCCTGGTACGCAACCTTGTCTGATTACTTGCTTGAGAATGGGTTTGAAAGAGGAAAGATCGACAGCACGCTGTTTGTCAAGAGAAAAGGGGGAGATTTTCTACTAGTGCAAGTCTATGTGGACGACATCATTTTTGCTGCATCAAAAGTCGCCATGTGTCAGGAATTTGAAGAAGTCATGAAAAAGAGGTTTGAAATGAGCGCAATGGGCGAATTAAATTTCTTTTTGGGTTTGCAGGTAGATCAGAAGAAAGATGGGATGTTTATTCATCAAACAAAATATGTCTATGATGTGCTCAAACGCTTCAAGATGGAAGATAGCACCCCATTTGATACTCCAGTTTGTGTCAACCACAAACTGGGTGCTGATTCAGACAGTGATGAAGACGTGGACCCCACCCAATATCGAGCAATCATAGGTTCTTTAATATATTTAACTGCATCGAGACCTGATATTATGTTTGCAGTTTGTCTCTGTGCTCGTTTTCAGGCAAGTCTAAAGGAATCTCACATGAAGGGAGTGAAGAGAATATTGAGGTATCTCAAAGGCAAGCCTAAGATGGGATTGTGGTACACGAAAGGGGGAGAACTGGATTTTGTAGCTTTCACAGGTTCTGACTATGGAGGTTGCAATCAGAACAGGAAGTCGACAACCGGTGGATGTCAGTTTCTGGGAGAAAGATTGGTGTCATGGCAGTGCAAGAAGCAGACCTCAGTAGCCATTTCCACCTGTGAAGCAGAGTACATGGCAGCATCAAACTGCTGCTCCCAGGTTATTTGGATACAACAGCAATTGCGCGATTACGGTCTGAATTTCACTCAAACTCCTATTTGCATTGATAACACTGCCGCAATCTCAGTAACTAACAATCCCATCAAACACAGTAAAACTAAACACATTGACATTCGTCATCATTTTATACGGGATTGTGCTGAGAAGAAATTAATAGTACTAGAAAAAGTTGATTCGTTGGATAATTTCGCCGATCTTTTTACTAAAGCGTTTGACCGAACACGTTTTCAAAATCTTGTTGAACTTAATGGGATGATCAATCCCGAGTAACCTGGTTTTTCGTTTATTAAAAAAAATAATCTTTATCGCTTAGAATTATGTCGGTTGTTTCAGTTTGAAGGACATATATTCGGATACGTTTGGTCCTTACTTCTACTAGTAGATTATGAGGATAGCCATTAACCAGATGACTGAACGTGACCGGGGCGGTTTAAGATGTGTTTTTATTCTTTCGCTGAAAAATAGTCGTTCATACTTAGTTAGAAGGACACATACTCGTATGTGGTATGTCCAGCTGATCCATTGGATCTTCAGGATAGCCGTTTACCTGAAGACTTTGACTTGATCGTGGCGATAGAATTTAAAATTTTTTTGGGAGATGATATAATTTTTCAAGTCTATAACTTCGTAAGAAGTTTCAATACAATGTTTAAAAGAAAATTGATCCAACCTTGGAAAGTGATAGAAATACTATTTCTGTGTGCTGAACTAGTGAAGTAATTAGGCCTAAAAGACTCTAGAACAGCCATTGTATGTTATGATAGCTTTTAATGGTGCGTAAAAGTAGAAGTGATACTAACTAAATCTCCTCGATTTAAAGTGGAGACTCATTCAGAGCTGTGCATGTCTCCATATACATCTTTCCGAATGATAGACAGAAAAGTGATTACCCAGTCATACACGAGCCCGTGAGTGTTCTGATTCCCGAGAAGATAGTGCGTCAAGTACCTGCAGTGATCCAGATTCGGGACTTGCAGTCGTCTACTATTTGAAGTTGTAGGAATATCTTTATTAAAAAAAAAGTGTTGTTAAGCCTTCTGGAGCTTATGTTATTTCAAACATCAATCAAGAGGCAAGAAAGAGAACGAGAAGAAAACTCTAAAGATCGATATGTACTTACTGTTTAATCAGACACTACGGGTCGAGGTCAACTCGGGGTGACTTGGGGAAAACCAAATACGCTTTGAGAATAGATAGGAGGCATCACAATCTCTAATGTGATGTCCATCTAAAATTTTGAGCTTAATTGAACCTAAATCGTATCACAGAAGCGATGAAAACCATACTAAGTTGTATACCTGCTACAACCTGTTTCTTTATGTCATAATACCGCTGAACATGGATCTATGTGACAGCCTTTTAATTAGTATGATTCCTGTTCGGATCTTTTCTAAAACATGTTGGTCCCCGTCAAGACTGAAATTTGATCCCGTTTATTTAATTACTAAAATTTAAAGTTGCGTATTTTATTTTATAGTTTAAAACTTGGTTACTTGGTTCTTTGATCGTAAAGTTTAAATGTTTAACGAAGAATTTTAAAAGAATGTTGAACTTTGATCTAATGTATAAGGGCCTGTTTTGTAAGTTTAATACTAAGCGAAGTTGTGCAGGGGCGAAGTTAAGGGCAAGCGAAGTTAACCTTAACTTCGCCTGTGCATATTCAAACATATATAAGGGTCAATCTAATCAAACCCATTATTTTTTTTTTCAAAACAACAGCGAACTTAAACTCCTATAAACCTCGGCGAACTTAATCCTCGTATCGAACCAAACCTTGTTATTATTTGTTTTCAATCCAAGTTAAAGGTGTGTAGGGTCGGTATTACTTATAATTCTTGTCAATGATGTTAATCAGATGCCGTTTTGGTCCGATTTGTAACCTCGTTCATGCAACCCTTAAACACCCGCTAACCAATCTCTTTCTAAAATGTTCATAACTAATTTGATCGTCTAGACCTTCATAGTAACATCCTTGTATATTATCAATCACCAATTCTCTGATCAAACCTTGATCTGACCTGTGTTAATATGCCGTTTCATATTCAGGCGAAGTTAGCTTTAGGCGAAGTTGTTCTCAACTTCGCCCAAGGCATAACTTCGCCTGCCTTTTAATTAATTAATTATACTAAGTTGCTCAGGGGCGAAGTTAGGATTAGGCGAAGTTATCCTCAACTTCGCCTTATACTTAACTTCGCCTACTGATCATCTTATTGACTTAAAGGTTTTACTTTGTTATCAGGCGAAGTTAGGGTTAAGGCGAAGTTGTACTCAACTTCGCCGTATGTTTAACTTCGCTTACACATTAGAAGTTATCATAACTTCGCTCATGGTAACAAGCGAAGTTATGATCTGCTTTGTCGATGTTCTAACTAAGACCGTTTGTTGTGCAGATATGGCTGCTGTAGCAGGAGCTGGTGGTGCTGGTGGTGACGAAGGGGGTGACAACAACCGACATTTTTTTCCGGGTCACAACATGTATATCACGTTGGATCCAGATGCTAGTGATGTCGATGATTATCGCGAGATCATCTCCTTCCTTGTTCGCTCACGTATCTTCCACGCGATTACTACAACTCTCCCCATTTCTCTACCGAATATTGAAGATTTCTGGCGAACGGTAGAGTATGACTGTAGAGTTGAGCCCCCGGTTATGCGCGCCACAGTGAACAATCAGGTGGTGCAGTTCTCAGCAAATCAGATCAGGGCCGCCTTGCAGTTCGGGGCTGAATCTACAAATGATCCAACCGACTTTCCGGCTCCATTCAGAGATGGTGCATTTTTACGAATGGGCTATTCGGGTCCATTGGGTGACACACAGAGGAGAAAGGGGTTCTTACTGGATCAGTGGCGTTTTCTGATGCACGTAATGATTGTGTGCATGTCGGGTCGTAAAGCTGGTACTGACGGTATGAGAGAGACAATGCAATCTGCCATGACCGCCCTGACTTACAACAAGCCATACAACTTCAGTCAGATGGTGTTTTACGAAATCGATCGTCAGAGACGTGCGGTCGCTCGTGAAAGATTCTTAATGTACCCAAGATTCTTACAGATGATCTTGAATCATGTAGCTCTTATGCTACCTCAACGCCGTCCCATTCGATATGTAGAGAGTGTAAGTAAGAGGATCTTTGCGCAATGCAGGTCGTCGAGTGCTCGCAGTAAACCGGAGCTTCGTCCACGACATACTCCATTATTTGGTTATTTGATAAATCCTGCTTATGTTGCTCCTCTTGGAGATGAATTTCGGTACCCGGCACCGCAACAGGCTGATGTTCCTCAACCACCACCTGTGGTACAGCAAGCATTGCCTGCTGATCCTGTTGTGGCACCGGAGGAATAGGTAGACCTTGAAGCTGCTTTTGGTGGCCAAGGGTTCTTTGATATGGAGCGAGTTGATCCTGCTACAGAGGTTCAAGTCTCAGTAGCAGAGGTGTCTGGTGTAAATGTATCAATGGTAGCTACGTCTGTAGCTGATTCTGAGAGAACCGACTCTGACTCCTCCGCTGATGATGTTGCTGAAGCACGACAGATTCTGGTCACACAGGAAAGAATACATGGAAAAAGAAAGAAAAACTCGGATGACAGTGAATCTGACTTTGAGGAGGAGTTAGACCAGTTGATACGTCAATCGAAAAGGGTCAGAACTGGTGAAGGTTCGGGAGCTGGTGAAAGCTCAAGGGTGGTGCGTTTCTCCCCACCCGCTCTATCTGGTATGACTATGGTTCTTGCGTCGATGACTGTGACTTGACCGATCATCTCAAGTGCTCCCGTGATAACTACATCATCATCATTTGGCATTCCACCTACCACATTTCAGTTTTCGACTCCAGAGATAGTTTCCTTGCCACCTCCTACCCTTACTCCATCGGAGGTTGTAGCAAGATTTGTTGAGTCGACATTAGTTGCTACTGCGGGGTTAACTGTCACAATACCACCCGCGGTTACTTTTCAGCCTGTTTCAGACATTCCAGCTAGTTTGGGAATACCTCCACCTTATGCTCAAGACGTTTCTCATATGCAGTTTGATTTTGACGCTACCTTATCTGATTCTGAAAGGATAGCGGCTCTTGAAAGGGTGGTGGCTGAACAATCAAGAATCAATCTGATCCAGACTCAAGCTATCCAGCGCCTTGTTGCAGAAAATCAGATTCAGTCGTCCTTCCTGGTTGAGCACGGTAAACTTTTTGATGCTTTAAAGCAATTCTTAGCATCTCAGGGGGAGACGAGCTGCAAGGGCGATGAGTTGAGAACAAAAAAAAGACATGATAGAGACGATGATCCCAATGCATCGAAAGGTGCAGGTGGTGAGTTGCCAAGAACCGAACAAACTCTTGGGACTTCCACATCTCAGGGGGAGTCAATGGGTACAACAGGTGGATCAGGAGGTGAAGATGTTGTGGTAGTAGATGATGAGGAGATATTGGATGATGATGTTATGGGTGATGATGATGTGTTACCAATTGAGGAGATTGAAAAGATAGGAGCTGAGATTGTGATTGATAGGGAGATTGAAGAGGGAGAGATTGTTGATGACAATGTTGAACACGATATCCCAGAAGTTGATAAGGAAAATGTGGGTCAAGATATGGAAAGTGATGAGTCTGAATGGGAAGAGCAGCCGAGATGGAAAGAAGGCTACGCTCAGTGGTTTGTAAAGACTAAGAAGCCAGCGGTTCCGACCATGTTCAAGAAAAATTACAATATCAATGGGTATGATGAGTCAAAGAAGGGTATTATATGCTGGTTGTATGATGAGCAGTTGAGATTATTTGTGATTAAATGTTTTGATGGGATTCAATACTTTAAGATATTGTTGAGATATTTGAATACCTTGTCTGAGTGTGAGGTGAAGGATGTGGCTAAGTTGGGGTTGATTAATAGAAGTGATGATAATATGGCCAGAATCATTGGGAAGATTGTGTGGAAAGAAAGTATCAAAGAGAAAAGTTTGAGTTGTTAAAGCCGCAGAAAGGGAAGCTAGTTGAAGATAAGGAAAGAGGAATGAGAGCTGATGGCAAACCTTGGATGGTAATGAAGTATAAGCCGATTCGGTGTTTGAAAGAAGTGCCGATGAAGACAATACCCAAGGATGTTTTGAAGAATCTAAAGTGGTGGTATGTCGATAGCCAAACAGCTGAAGCGGTCATGGAAGATGAAGATGAACAAGAAATTCTGAGAGTGTATGATCCCATGCACTTGGTAAATTTGTCTCAAGCTGACTTGCAGGTGCTAAACGAGAAAAAGATATTCTATATTCCTGCATGGAAAGATGAAGCCAAGAAATATCAGAGAGTGGTTTCTGTTTGTGTCAAAGAGGGCGTTCATGCTTGAAGACTGGTGACTCGAGATTTTTGGATTACAAGACACGTGATTGAAGATAGAGATATGAAGCTACTGCCAAGGTGGAGTCTGTTGGTGCATAATGTCAGTAGTTCAGTATCTAGTGATTTGTATGTGTCTGTAATCGTATTAGAGTGTTTGTTTTGGTTTTAGGTAAGTTGTTACACAAGTTCGCCTGATGTAAGCGAACTTGTGGAGAAGCGAAGTTAAGACAACTTCGCCTAGTCTGTTAGGCGAAGTTGTCAAAGCCTATATAAGGTTAGCTTACGGCTTGTGTTGAAAAATGATTCCAGGACGTGTTTTTGTGATTGAATATCACGTGTTGAATAGTTGCAATACAACGTGTCTTATCAGTATTGTAACGTGTGTTTGTATTTGGTTTTAACGTATTATACATCTTACGCTCGTATCGTGTTACGTAGGGATTCCGCACCTACGTACTACGAGATACTCCTGTGTAAATCCTGCTGGGAACCTACAATTGTATTATCTAAAAAATTAACAAAGGTGGTGAATGAAATCAACCAAAAATAATAAAATATTCAAATTGAAATTTTGAATATTTAGTTTTCGAAACTATAGCTACGATTTTAAAATATTACATTAATTAGAATATTCAAAATGAAAAATTAAACATTAAATAAAAGATGAAAGATAATACTTTAATAGCATTGATGAATCTTATTTTGATATATTATTGATTTATTTTATTAAAATGAAAATTAGAGAAGCCATTGATATACATGGAAAGTATGAGAATCAACCAATAAGAAGGGGGAATTGACTTAAAGCCTGTTACTTTAATAGTATAGTTAAATATCTATACCTTTTATACTTGAAGTATTTACCAAAAAAATTTACTGACTAATTATTAATCTTTATTTATTTAACACTATTAGTTAATTTATTATCAACATATATTTAATGAATATATTACTAAAATATAAATATATATGCTTTAATCTTGGCAATTTTAAGGGGTACTTTGGTATACATTTTTTATGTTTTTAATTGACTGGTCATATATTTAGGTAGTGTTTGGTATGATGGAATAAAATGTGGAATGGAATGAATGATTTCAATGGAATGAATTAAAGCATGTTTGGTTGTCATATGTTAAAGAATTGGGTTATTCCTTAAGGAATTAAACTCCTTTCATTTATAGGATTTTCATTCCTTTAAGAATGGGTGTTTTTTTCATTCCTTCAAGGAATGGAATGAACCAATAATAATAATAATATATATCAATATTATGTTATAATTATTAATTTATATATTGTTATTGTATATTATCAATATTATTATAATAATATATTATTATTAGTTTGCATATTATAATATCACTGTTATTATATTTAAATTTTGAGAAATTAACATTTCACAACGTACATGTGTGATTCAACGTTTTTACGAGTATGTTTATTTGGTTAAATAATCTCGTTGTAAGGCGTGGGTCTTAAAAACTAGTTATTATGAATAATAATATTAATAATTAATATTATTATTATTATTCAACATTTTTACAAGTATGTTTATTAGTATTATTTACTAATAATAATATTCACTAATGATAATAATTATTATCATTGGTGAATAATTATAATAATAATAAAAAGTGAAGAATCATTTCATTCTTATATGGTAACAAAACATGACAGTGGAATGATAATAATTTATTTTATTTCTTTGTTCATTCTATTACCATTTTCATTTCATTCATTCATTCATTCATTCATTCAATTACCTCATACCAGACAGAAACTTATGAGTATAATAAAAACAAGACAGAAATACAAATTTTGTCCTTTAAACATAACAGATTTACGGATCATGTCCTTTAAAAAGTTTACTTTCAGGCGGCGTCCTTTATATGCTATGTTTATTCGTTTTTTGTCCTTTAAGTTAACTGTCATCCATTCCCGTTAAGTTGATGTGAGGGTGT
Organism: Bidens hawaiensis; assembly: GCF_021521415.1. Taxonomy (NCBI): domain Eukaryota; kingdom Viridiplantae; phylum Streptophyta; class Magnoliopsida; order Asterales; family Asteraceae; genus Bidens; species Bidens hawaiensis. The sequence goes on from NW_027496201.1 coordinate 162,134, forward strand.
TTTGGTCTTTTAACATTTCTCTTCTCCCTGTTCCCTCTCAAACACCAGATCCCAAAAACCCTTTTAACCCCCTTTCTTTTCCCAAATTCCCGATCAGTAACACAATCTAAACCCTAAAGTGCTAACCAAGAACATTCAGATGAACGATTGAAAGAATCATGGAACCTCGATTCTACATTCGTGAAGCCCTCGATCAAGCAGAAGTTGAAGGATTCTATGGTAAGTTCAACTTTCTAGGGTTTACGATATTAATGTTCTAGTCCTATTTAGCTAAAATTATGGTAGTTACTGACTAATTAATGTTATTTTTGTGGAGATGATAACAATCATCAACCTACAAATGAAGGTAATTGTGGGGGAGATGATGGAAGTGGAGATGATAATAATGGAGATTGTACAGTTGATGAGGGGGGTGATGGTACTGATGAGGAAGATAGTGATTTCAGGTTTGAAGACGGTGACATAACAAATGATGTGGAAGTAGATATGAGGGATTTTAGGTTGCATACTGATATTGATGTTGATCACCAAGATACCATTGGCAGTTTGGAAATGGAAATGGAAGAAGTAATGTTGGATAATGATAAATTTTATGGAGAAGAAGTGAATGAGAGAGACATAGATTCTCTTTTCTATAAGGGTCAAGTGTTTGGTACAAAAGAAGAGGTGAAGAAAATGATGCTGTGGAAACAATAAGACAAATTAGGATTCGAAAAGATGATCATGCCATGCTGTAGTGTAGAATTAATCTTTTGGGATGTAATGTTTATCCATGGAACAATATTTTGGGTTGTCTTTTAGGTTGTCTTTTGGGCTGTAATATGTATTGAAAACTGTTTTTAGGTTGTTACTACTTTGAATTGTCCATGGAACAATTATAATTTGTTTAGTATTAATCTACCAGGTACTACTTTGAATGGTTGATGTTTATTTTGTCAATATTTGGTTCTTTAAATTTTTGGTTGTTCATATACTTGAATACATTTATTAAATTGTTGGTTGTTGATGTGTTGCTACCAGGGGTATATTGGTCATTTGGACAACCATTTGATTTCTGGGCACATGGTCAATCTTAGCATTTTTAATATAGTTGACTTTTTTGGGGTTAAACAATTATTCTAGGCATCTTTGACTTTTTTTGGTCACCATTGGATTAGCAAAACTGATGGTACTACTTGGTTAGATTATAGTGGGCAGCTTATGAACCTGTTGACTTTGTCTGGATCAGTTGACTTTTTCTGGTCAACTGATGGTACTACTTGGTTAGATTATGTCACCTTAAGAAATTGTTGTTTAATTATGATCAATATGCATTTTGTATCTTAAAGGGCAAATTGGTCATTTGGCCAGTTTGTGATGATAAATTTCATGACAGAAGTGAAGAGTTGGTTGAATTGGAATGGTAGTAAGATATGGATTAATGATAAAGAGTTGGTTGAATTGGTCATTTGGTCATAAGTATTAGATCTAGTCATTCCATGAGTTATTTTACCTGAACCACAGGTTGTAGATAACGCAATTGAAGTATTAAAAAAATATACTTTGTTGAAAAGCCGAGTCACATTAGGACCTACAGTTTGGTATTAATCAATATATAAATGGAGCAATAGTGTTATTAATCAAATATATAAATTCATTGATCAAACATGTTTCTGCAACTTGGGTTATAGTTTATATAGTTTGACTCTCATTTGGTCAAACATGTGTCTGCAACTTTCTTTTTATTTGTGACATAATTGAATGGACTTCCTTCCTTAGGTAACATAATCAAATTTAAAATGGTCGTGTACCTGCCAGCGCGTTGGCTCATGCAGACACCAAATTACAAAGAAAAACCAACCACGAAACCAAACCGACAACGGGTGGGCTGGGTCGGGATGGCTGCGAGTCAACATGGGTTCGGGTCGAAACGGGTTGTTTTGAAACCGGTTTGTAAAATAACCATATAAATTTTTAACATCACATGAACATGGTGTTTTCACCATTTAAAAGTCAAGCTAACATTCAAAATACTTCCAAACTAACAACCAAAATACATTGTATAGTGATGATTATAGTCATCGGAACGAGATTACATAAACAGTCAATATTGCATCGAGCCTAATTTTGGATGTATGAATTGAGCCCTAGTTGGGATCTGAAAGGTGGAAAAGAAAGGGGGTTAAAGGGTTTTTGGGATCTGTTGTCTGAGAGAGAGCAGGGAGAAGATTAACATAGCATAGACACCGCCTTAGAGTAAACTTTTTAAAGGATATGATCCGTAAATCTGTCATGTTTAAAGGACAAAATTTGTATTTCAAAAACCAAAACTAATATAACTTATTCGTGACTACATGTCCTGGTCCTATATATGTGAAAACACGATAACCACATGTTGTATTTTTTAAGGAGCGAATAATTTGAATTAATATTCTTTAAAAGCAATTAGATTATTTTAAGTTTATTAATATAAAAATATATATATTATTCTTTATTACAGAAAATGTTATTTTCTTATAAACGTCACTCCTCAGGGTAACAGCTTCACATGGAGTAATGGGTTGCCGGCGTTTATTCCGCGACGGTTTTGATGGTGGTCTCCGGCATTTTTTATTTTTCGTATGGACACATGTGTGTAATTCACGTGCATGGACTGCACACTGCACAATCAACAAATTAGCAAGTGTTTTGAATGTCTATACCATATACTGGACGAATGTCCGCGCGATGCAGTGGGAATACAAAACCTTGATAATCACGTAATAGATTTATGGGTGTTCATTGTTCAGTGTTCCATTTTAAACCGTGAAACTGTTTATTGGTATAGGTAGATTAGTAATTCTTATTTTAAACTCAATTTAGTATCGAAGTACAAACGAAACCGGAACCTAACCATTGCTAATGGTTTGGTTTTGTTGAGTTAAAATTTCAACGGTCCGGTTTTAATTTTTGACGACAAAAACGTTATTAACAGCTTGACTCACAGTTTAGTTTAAAACCATCAAAAACGAACCACAAATACATATACGTAAAATGTTATTTTTAACTGAAAAAAAAACTATGACAATATCATACTCAAATTAAAGAGAATTAAATGCTCGTTTTTATGGTGCAATTTTTTTTAAAAAAATATTAACGTACGAAAAAGTTATGACCGTTTAAAAATCGCGGGTGAATTTGGGTTAAAAGTGAAAATATAAAGAATACATGCATAAAAGATGAAGGATCAAAATTGTAACTATTATTTAATTTTACAAAAGTTAAGGAGTAAATATTGTAAATGTTTTGGAAAATTATGAAATGCACGTACGTTTTTATGTTAAAAAGACTACTTTATCCTTCTTTATACTTGTACCATATGCTTAAAAATTTGTAATTCCTTTAAAACCACCGTCTTAATTTACCCTTCACTGCCACATTATATATAGTATAGATAATACACCAAACAACGGCAAATTAAGACACACATTTTTAAGTAATTTACAACACTTAAAGCATGAGTTACATGTGTTAGTAAGGGTAAACATGCATTTTAAACACAATTCATTCAACTTACAAGTTTGGTCCCTCATCTTTAATTATATTATGTTTTTAATTTAACTTGTAAACTAACTTCCTATCCATGATTTTTAAACGACTATAGCCTTTTGATACGTTAATATTTTTATAAACAAATTGCACTATAAAAACGAGCATTTTATTCTCTTTAATTTGGATATGATATTGTTGTATTTTTTCATTTTAAATAAATTAATATGTTACGTAAGGGTGTTCAGTGTCGGTTTTGATGGTTTTTAAGTTAAACTTGTGAGTCAAACCGTTAATACTGGTTTTTTGTCGTCCAAAACCAAACTCAACCATTGAAAGTTGAAACTGAATCGTTACTAACGGCCTGGTTCCAGTTTGGTTTCACAGTTTAAACTTTAATCATAAATTTAGTTTAAAATAATTAATAATATAAATGTACCATTAATTTTAACTAAAAACCAACATAATATGATACTTGAGATGATCATAAGTAAAAAAATGATAATTTTAACCACATAAATGGTAAATATTAATGGAAGATTTAGGACGTGAAATAATAACAACAAATATTATAAAAGGAATCGTATTGCAATTAGGTTAATTTACACTCTTTTCTGATTTCATATGGCCGGTTGCCGATATAAACCGCGAACCAATCGTTCACTACGTTTTGAAAATTTTGAAACCGACCAACAAATCTAAAGTAATAAAGAAAAAGAAAAAAGAAATCAAACCAATGACCGATTTAAACAATTTCAAGGTTTTAACCGAACCATAAACACTTATATTTGTACGTGATTAACATGTTCAAACACCCGCTGCATCACGCTGGCACACGTCTATATATATACATAGTCCTAATATTTCTTTCATTTGCTTCCACACATGAAAACGGAGTAATTAAAACATGTAAAATTTATTACAAGTATGTAAGAGCATTTTCATCCAATGTCCTAGTTTATGTAAGGATTTTTTATAATTTAAAAAGTGATTTAAGATGTTGTAAGAAAAGAGTTTTTATGTTTTAGAAAATCCAGTTATTTTTCTGCACATTTGAGAAATTATTGTTGACAAACTATAATTTATTAAATATATTTTGAAAGTGGTTGTGAGTGAAGGAAAGAAACTGTAATCATAAAGGTATAAAAAACTATTTATTTAATTGCAATGAGAAAAAAATTTAATAATTTTTAATATAACTTTTTATTTGAAGATAGGGATTGGATGTGAATGCTTTAAAAGGCACTCACTTTCTTTAAAAAAACACATGATTGTTAAACTAACAATATAATTGTTATTTAATTTTTTTTTACATATAAAGTTGTGAGTGATTACCGGTAATTACGACTATGAGTATTAAAAAACTACAAAACAAAACTATAAGCAATAATCAATGTGTAGTTTACCGGTAATTAAAAAACTACAAAACAAAACTATAAGCAATAATCAATGTGTAGCTTACCGGTAATTACGACTATGAGTAAAACTACAAAACAAAACTTTGTAGAAGACATGTTTTATGATATTTTAGTGTATTGAAATAAAATAACTGTGCAATGAATTAGTGAAATGCTACTTTTATTCTCGCAATTTTGTTGATATATTAAAAAAAGCATGCCTTAATATTAAATAACAATTTAATGACGAAAATAACAATAAATGCATGTTATTAATGATATTACAAAACTAGCTTTTGAAGTTTGAACCCATGGATTTGCTATATAAAAGTTGATAAAGTAAATTATTTGAAATAAAGACACACAATAAAAGATAAAAAGAAATTAAATATATAATACAAATAATAAGTACATAATCTCAAATTTACATTCATATAGAAAATATATAAAATTATTAAATATTGTTATGAATTCAATCCTGCTATGGGTTCAAGGAAACAATAAAAACAAATCAAGCGGATTCACAACAATAATAAAACCAAATAATTATAAATACATAGAATAATTTGGTACATGTTATATGAAATTAACTGTCATGAAAAGTTATTTTTGTATATGATCCTAATTATGTTGTTCAAATTGAGTGCGCGATAAATATTTGTGAAAAAATAAAATATGGAATTGATGGTTTCCAAAAAAGAAACAAGTTGGATTATAATTTTTCTAAAAAAACATGAATTGCAGGGTCTAAAAATGTTGAATTCACGAGACCTATCTTAATTTCACATAAGTTACATATCACTCATTTTTTTCTCTTTCACTCTATGTCATCCAAAGGAAATGGTTTAACCCATTTAACACATAATTAATATAACAAATCAATTAGTAATTAATACATAATTAATACATATTGTTTATTTTAACCCATTAAAAGCATAACTCATGGGTCATTTTAACACACTTAACACAAGTGGGGAGTGGTTTAATCTATCTTTAAAGTGTCATGTCATTTTAACCTATTTAGGGGTTAGAGTATACCCCATGGCCTTATTGTTAAAAAAAAGTTGATTTTTTAATAAGTAAGATATACATTGAACATAGTTGTATTTTAGGTATTGAATTGTTGTAAATGATCATTAATGTTGTCATTAATGTTTTCACCCATGACTCATGGATAGCATTGATTAAGGAAAAGAGATATTAGAAGATTAAGAGGGAATTTTATGCTAGGATTGAATGTGGTTTTTTTTTTTTTCGAACGGTGACTTTCGCAGTTAAGATATATCACACTACTCGGTCCAACAGGAGGAGGAGCCCCGCCACCCCACTCGGGCCAGACTATGTTGACATAATCGGGATCCACGCTGGTATCCGAGCTTGGCTTGGCCGTTCCCGGTAAAACCCAGTTGGCTCACCCCGCCAGAAGGCACGACAGGTTGTTTTGCTCTGGGAAAATCCGGTCGGAATCAGGACTCGAACCCGGGACATCCAGGTCATCCATCATGTTCCTAGCCATTGGGGCAAGCCCCGCTGGTTAGGATTGAATGTGGTTAGGACAACTAATAATCATTATTTATGTTTATTAGTATACCGGGGAATCCCTCAATGGGTGGACCGCTAGGGGCTCCGTCCGTCCGGACTCGTGGCCAGCTCGGGCTACAGTGGGGGGCGCGTACGGAGTACCCGGCGTTACTTAGTTGGTCGTTCCAAAAAAAAGTATAGTAAGATAAGATAATAAGAAGTGTTGTATAACAAATACGAAAAATAAATTATTAATATATTAAAAAGATTCACAAACTAATCCAACGAGTATTACTAAGTGACGAAAAATATTTAAGTGATATTCTTTTCACAGAGATTTTAAAGATAAAACATTATATTATATTATTAAATGTTGTGCAATTATATAAAACAAACATAATATTATTCAGCATACACTTATACTAGAGTGTATGTGACACTTCTTTATAAAGACGTTACCGACCTATTACGGCGGTTTCAGTTAATAAGTTTTCAAGGTTATAGCAAGTTGGTGAATCGTAACCAAAAAATTGTAAGCGGTCTAAAAGTTGGGCACATATATAAAAAAAATGAAATAACATAATCATGTCAAAATATATAATTTATAATACTAATACCAAATATTCAAAAAAGGACATTATATATTCCAAGTTTCCAACAATGAAATTCAAGTTAGTTAGATAACAAACTTTGAACTTTAAACATCAAAATGATATAATTAGATAACATGTTTTATGTTTGGTAGAAATTAATCTCAAACATGCTATCGATTAAACAAATAAGTCGGATTACAAACGTCATAATATTCCCTACTTTTGGTAGTTTTGTCTCGAAATAAAGAAGAAGACGTGGATACTTGGTCCTTATTTGGTCTCCACGTTCCTAAGTAAATTCCACTTCACGCTTCAATTCCTAACGAACTTTAATAGAGGAATACGGTTTCTCGAAGTTTGCTTGTCTTTACGATCCATGATCTCAACAGGTTTCTCTACAAAGTGCATGGTCTCATTAACTTGCACTTCATCGAGAGGAATGTGAAGATTCTCATCGGCTAAACACTTTTTGAGGCTGGACACGTGAAAAGTGGAATGAATATTGCTAAGCTCTTGAGGTAGCTCGAGTCTTTATGCCACATTCCATCCTTTTCAAGAAATTTGAATGGACCAACGTATCAGGATGCTAGTTTCTCTTTCTTCCCGAATCGGACATGAGCACGGTTGATAATAACAAATGATAGCCTAGATTTGGATCAACTCGATCTCTTTGTCGTTTTCTTTCTAAACCTGAGTAACACGCTAACACTCATGACAATGTGTACATCTTTGAACAATGTTGTTGGAACATCATTAGCTTTGGGGAAACCATAACTGACTTAAGAAGGATCAATGGGAGCAACAATCGATTTTAACATAGAACTTTCAAAATTCTCAAACAAAGATGTTTCGAGTGGCTTTACAAATTCAACCATATTTTAATGAGTTTTGACATAGTGATATGCGGCTTTATGATCGATCTATTGCTATAAGATCCATCACTACAATGATAGAAGAGGTCTTGGGAGGTCCTAAAGCTTTGTTATAAGAATGATATGCTTATTCAATAGTGTGACACCTTTGATTACTTAACAAAGTAACAGTTGGTGAAGAATAAACAAGCATCATTTCAATGACTTGAGTTAAAATTAGTTGTCATCGTTTTGTTAGATTTGTGAAGAGGAATTGGGCTCTAAATTGAGGGCTGTTTTAGGCCCATATTTTGTTATTTTGCTAATTAAGTTATTAAAGCTAATTAGTCTCCATTTTAGATACTCGCTAGGGGTGAGCAATTTAACCATCATAACCGTTAATCGAATCACAAACGTCATAACCGAACCGATTTTAACCGATAACCGTCATAACCGGTGGGTCGATTTTAATGAATTTTTGAAAACCGTCAAATACGGGTCGGTTTTGGTTAAAGATACTTCCAAACCCGCCATAACCGAACCGACCCATTTATTTAACCAACAATATGTTTGGGATTTATTTTTAACAAACATATTGTCAGATTATACCATTTTGATGTGTTCGGTTCAACTTTTGTTGTCAAATTAACTTAAATTTCATTGTTAGATTATATAATGTGTTTTTTTCAATATTTGATATTAATATTATGGATTATGTATTTTGTTGCTTAATGTCAAGTCATTTTATTCTAATATTTGGCATCAAACTTTTAGGCCCAATTATACTGTTTTGGTTACGGTTAACCGACCCTAACCGACTCTCTTTAACCTTTAAAACCGATTAACCGAACCGCCATAACGGATCGGTTATGGTTATGATTATCCATTAACCGACATATCGGTTATGGTTATGGGTTTGGCTCAAAACAACTCTAAACCGACTCATGCAAACCCCTAATACTCGCTATTGTAATTGTAATATTGTCTAAGCTAATAAAGAAGAAACCGTATTTGCGTCGTGGATGCATGTTACAATGATCGCACCACGTCATTTCTTGTGTCTTTTATTTTTGCTTTCGTTTGCTTGTGTGATAGTGTTTCCGCTAAATTGTCGCTCTAATAAGTGCCTACCATGTTTAAACTTAAAACATTCCCTAACGCCCTTTCAATAGCAACGTCCAAGATTAGGCTAATACTACCATATGAGCTAATACATTGAATGTGAGATCAAGAAGATTAGCATATAAGTTTTAATTTTATTTTTATTTATAATCTAGTATGATATTTTTTTATTAAAAAATAGTATTTACATAAATACAAAAGACATAAGACCAGGTAAGAAGTTGTTTAAAATAACATTCATAGGATGAGAGTAACTTTAAAGGATCTAATCGGTGTAGACCTGTTAATAACGTTATGCTCATTCAGTAATGAAACCTGACCCATTGTCATCCCTACTTAATGCCCACTCCCATAAACACAATACACATCCGTCAAAAAAGGCATGTAGCAAAACCAAGACAGCCACAAAATCATATTTATGCAAAACCATCATTAAAAATATAATTGAAGTCACACCCATCCAATAATATTATCATCCCATGTATTACACACAACATATATATAATATATGTTCCATCAGTATTCTCATCTCTCCAGTTCTTAACAATCATATAAGATAAACCGTCGGTGGCTAATTTCGTAGCAAACTCAGAAACTAAAAACACGTTTCAGGTTCACCAACGAAATTTCAAAGCACAACCAGACATGTTTAAAAATCGCAATCGCGTCATCATTTACTAACGTTAGCATAACAGCAATTTCAGCTTCAAAATGACGCCGAAATCACATTAATAATTAGCTTTAAAAAACTAAGGTAAGCAAACAGGGTACTTATTACGGTGTCTTTAGGTTATTTCTGATTTCATCAATAATTAGCTTGCAACAACAGCATCAGCCCGTGGGCTAGCGTCCAGAAGTTGACGCAGCTTTGCACCAGATTTTTGGTTATTATTGTTACTTTCGTAAACTTCACCTTCTCCACCAGAATTTGAACTTGACCCGTTGTCGACCCGTGAAAGTAGGTTAGCTGTCGGGTTGGGTCTAGGGTCTTCGGGCTCTTGTTCTAGCTGAGCAGTTTTAAGTTTCTCCTGTGGTTGAAAAGGAAATGTTATATTAAGAAAAGAACTAATCGAGCCCGCTTAATATATGATTATGTTTTAGGGTAAAGTTAAAATACAAAAGGGAACAAAAATGAGAAGGATGAGAAGGATTTGTGACCACACAAAAAACCCCTTAAAAATAAATTCAGAAAAAAAAATCATAACTCAAAATATAAATAAAAAACGAAAAAAATTAAAAAAACTAAAATGTTTCCGCCATCATTCCCGTTCAAAACAAAAAACAAAAAAATAAAAAAAAATCGACGAAAAGACACAATGACAGAAATGAACAAAAGACACAATTATAACTAAAAAAAGACACAATAGATTGCAAAATATAACACAATGCCGAACAAAATATAGCACAATGTTGAGTAATATAACACAATATATAGAAAAAAAGACATAATGTTAAGAAAAAAAGACAAAATCAATGACGAAAATAAACACAAAACACAATGATAAACAAAAAGACACGACTTTTTTCACTTACCATTGTGTGTTTTTTTTATGAGAACGAGAAAAACGGTGGAAACATTTTTATGTTTTTACTTTTTTCATTTTTTTATTAAATTTTGAGTTATGAATTTTTTATTTAATTTTTTTAAATTTTTTTTGAGAGATTTTTTTGTTTGGCTAGAAATCCTTTCATCCTTCTCATATTCCCCTTTGTAGAATAACTTGACCCTATGTTTTATGTCTTACCATTAGTATAGTATTTTGAAGCTTCAGTTTCTCTGATGTGTCGGTCAACCGATTAATCTCGGATTTAAGGTTCAAATTTTCAGAAGTCAAGGCTTCAACTTTTATTGCAAGTTCTTCAGCTTCAGCCTAAATATTTGAAATTTTAGACATTTAAATAAATAATTTCATTTTGATATAAATTTTAATATTATAAAACAAGAAACCGGTACCTGTTTCCTTAATCTAGACCGCCTGGCAGATTCTCGGTTAAGACTGTTTTCTCCTCTCGCGTTTAAGTTCTCGCTCGCTCTATCACAATTTACAAAAATGATATAAATTCAGAAAACAATGTTCTCGAGGCAACGAGCTAGTATTACCAAATAAAAATTAATAAAACGGACCAGTAACAGGGCTTCACTTGGCACTACTGCAAGAGTAGCTGATGCCATCTCGGTGGGAGATTTCTTCATTTCAGAATCAGAGGCCTTGTAAGCGGTTACAGTGAGTGGAGTCAACTTCTTGGAAGCTTCATTTTGGTCAACAGGAAAGAGTTGATCGGTGAATGGCTCGGTCCTGCCAACTTCAGCAGCTGGTGTAATCATGTAATAAGCAGAAGAGTTGTAAACAACAAGTATGTACAGATCAATTCCAAATAAAAATATTAGTGAAAAACTTGATAGATTGTTGAACTTACGCGCATTTGGTGATTCTTCACGGCTCCTTTTTCCATTATTTTGACCACCCTGAAAAACAAGTGAAAAGATTTAGGATTGATTTCATAAATACCCTTACAAACTTGAAAATTTTCATATATACCCAATTAAAACTAAAAATATTATATATACCCAACTTCAATGAATTTTTACTTACTGACCATACTACCCCTTTCCATTTTATATGTTTAAACCTATTTTTGTTTAATTTTTTTATCGACTTTGATGATAAGCAAGATGAGCATATATGAGATTTTAAAGTTTCAAAAAAGTAAGGGTAAAATGGTCATTATTAAATTGTTTTTAATGATATGCTCATCTTAATGACCATTTTACCCTTACTTTTTTGAAACTTTAAAATCTCATATTTGGGTACATTTAGTACTTTAACTACTTTGTATGGGCATACATGATATTTTAGATTTGCATGGGTATATATGATATTTTCCAAGTTTATAGCGGTATATGAAATTGCCTTGTGTTACTTATTTAGCTAAAACATTGACCCTAACATAACCGTTTCTTGTTAGCTAAACTGTGATTCAACCCGAAAGAAGGTAAATGATTTATATCTAAGAACTTCAACTCTTTGTATTGTCATTACCTCAGTTGTATTGCCATCACTTCCTTCGCTAGAACCTTCCGTCTCTCCACTGTCATTAAAAAATGTTATATATCTATTAGATAAGCTCAACTTTATGTAGCTGGAAATAGTTATATAGTTGAATATATGGTCAACGTTTTGAATATATTAATACTGAGAAAAAGGTTAGTACCTGTGAGAATTCCCATCTTCATTAGCATTACCATTTCCATTGCCTATTGACATTGCCAATCCGTCAAATCCTTTCAGTTTCTTCATCAATCCATGGTCAGAATTCCCTGATGACTTAGCAGGAGAATCAATGCTCATAGGACTCGCCTGCATCATAATTCCAAAAATGATTTAACAACTAAATTTACAAGTTCTAATATAATACTTTAAATTATTTTTGATAAAAGACTTACAATAGGAACTCCAGGATGTGGATAAACACCTCCATGTGGATACATCGCAGCATACGGTGGCATCATATGCTGAAATTACAATCACAGACAAAAGTCAACAACATATATACTTTCAACATACATAACCGAACCGTATCGTACTGTACCTGTGGTGGTCCCCACATGTACGGTGGAGGGGCATGACCAGATGCAACTGCCGAGTTGAAGTATGGTGGCACCGCCATTCTAGGCCCATAATAAGCCTGCAAAAAGAAAAGATCAAATTAGATTCGGTTTCAAGTTTCATGAAACAAAAACAATACTTTAGAATTTAGATGACAATAACATGTGTAATTAAGCAAACCTGCATGGCTGCCCAGTCGGGATACGCATGAACACCAACCTGCTGATGCTCCTGCAACAATTAGTAATAGATTTTCATAAACAAAATACTTACTGAAACAAATCTAAATTAATTGTGATATATGAATGATATTCAAGCTTACAGGTGGAGGAGGAGGTGAAGATGATTTTTCAGGTTTACAAGCCTTAGTTTCTTCACAACTGCCCATGGGCAAAAACGTCAACAGATTCAAAGAATAACCGGTCAACGCTGGTCAAAGTCCTGCAATGCAAGTCAGAAATGTCAAGGCATCAATAATCTTCAGCTACAAACTTAAACCACTACTAATCAACAAAAAACCATAAACAAAATATAATGTGTCGGTACTCGGTTTCTTCTTCAAGACCATCTTTTACCATATTTTTTGCTTCTAAAGTGTAATACTCTGTATTTGTTACAAAGCATATATGGTCTTATGGATAATATTATCATATAGTAACATTCAAAAACTATATTTACTAAACTGGAAACTGTAACTACCAGTAACAACAAGAGCGGTTTCACAACGTAAACTAGCTTCAATTTTAATCTTACGCTTCTAATCAGTAGGGGTGTACACGAGCCGACCCAACCCGACCTCGAGCTTGGCACGTTTTGACTTACGAGAGCTCGAGTTCGAGCTTATGAGAAGTTTTTTCAAGCTCAAACTCGGCTCGATCATTATTTATTAATAAATTTATAATTTTATATACATGTTTAATTATTTTATATATATTGACAATAACCTTAAAACGCGCCTAATCTCGGCTCGAGCTCGTGTACAGTCCTTAAACGAGACAAAGCTCGGCTGTGCAGAGTGTAAAACTATTGGTTAGAATTTCAAAAGAGTTAAAACTTAAAAATACACAAGGCTCGAGCAGTCAAGCTCGGTTGCTAAAAAAAGCTTCGTTTGAGGCTCGAGCTCGGGCTTGAAAAGACTCAGTTCATTTCAAGGTTTTTATCTCGAGTAGCTCAGCTCGTTTGCACCCCTACTGGTTAGAAGCATAAACTTAAATCCAGTAATCACTAATTAATCGGTTTCGACGTATCCGTAACAGTTAATTAACCGGATCTGGTAAATCTCAATTCAAATCAAACATGTGGAAAGTAACAGACAGCATCCAACAAACTCCAACAGAATTACAGTTACCGATCCAATGAATCAATTTACAAAATTGCCCTCGAATTCATCCCAATTATTACATAACCAAAATTTAATAATAATAATAATTACTTGTCCAATTTCATAAAACAAAATAAAATAAAATAAAACAAATTCAGTTAGTTTTGAATTTTGATAGTTGGTGCTTATTTTGCCCAATTATTATGAGTCTTCTGAATTCTGATCTTCTTTCTCTCTCTCCCACACACACACACACACAGTCACATGTATGTGAATTTATATATCAATATATTTTTCTAAATAATAATAATAATAATAAACATGAATCAGTTATAGATAAATCAACAGAAAGAAACAATAAGGGCAGGAATTTATTTCTACACCGATTTTTAAAACAAAAATAATAATTACATAAATTTGTGAGGACTTATGAGTAGGTAATTAATTGTGTAGTATAGAGCATATAACTGTAGAGAAGAAATTTGAACGGAGTATAAGGCGTACCTGAGTTGGAATAATAATGATAATAATAATAATAATAATAATAATAATAATAATAATAATAATAATAATAATTTGATAGTTTTTTAGAAGCATATTTTTTCTCTCTCTAGAGTTTGAGTTTCTCTCTCTAAAAGGAGACGGAGGAAGAGCGGATGGAGGAAAGAGGGTGTGGCCATTTTGCAGCTGAAGCTAGTGAGAGAAAACAACGTTCCACGTCACCAGACACGTCTTCCTGGGTAATTAACATAAAATACTTTATATATGGGTATTGAAAATAATTTATCTTTACGGTCTGTAGAGGACTATACATCTGTATAGGATTTGAGTTATGTCAGTTTGTGTTGGACTCTATTTGAGTTGTTGAATTTTTATACGGTTTGTGTAGGGGCTATACAGAGCGGATATGTGGAATAAACTGTTTTATTTCCCCCTACATACACTTGTTAGTTATGTGTAGCCGTTAGGGTGAGCAACATAACAGTATTAACCTTTAATTAAACCGATTTGAACCGATAACCAACATAACTGGTGGGTCAATTTAGTGAACTTTTGAAAACCGTAAAATTTCGGTTTGTTTTGGTTAAAGATATTCTAAACCCGTTGTAACTGAACGATCCATCTATGTAACCACCAATATGGTTGCTGGTTGGGATTAACTTTCACTAATCATATTGTCAGGTTATACTATTTTGGCGTTTTAGGTTCATCGTTTGTTATCGAAATAACTTGATTTTCGTTGTCAGATTATATAATGTCGTTTTTTTGAATATTGGTATTGATATTACGGATTATATATTTTGCTAGATTATGTCATTTAGTTTTTTTTAATTATTATTATTATTTGGTACCAAACTTTTAGTCCCTATTACATTGTTTTGGTTATGGTTAACCGACTCGCTCTAACCTTCAAAACCAATTAACAGAAACCATCACAGCGGATCGATTATAGTTATGGCTATGTATTATCTGACACGTCAGTTATGGGTTTGGCCAAAAACCTCCCAAATCGACCAACTCACACCCCTTGGCTCTGTATATACCTGTACAGTCACAATGCGTAAAAAAGACAAACCGTATGTTGTTCTAATTATGGCGGTACACTACCGGTTCGAAATCGATATTGAAAGACGCTTGACAATATTGAACCAACTAATTTGAAAACCACTAAAATGATGAATATTGGTACCAATGTTGTTCTCTTTAGTACCGGTACGTTATGAGCACTTGATAAAGAAATGTTTGTCTCTATTTGGAAATACTTAGCACTCGTCTCAACAATTTTTTCAGTGTTACAATACAAATAACATTAATACTGTATTCTTGAATTTTTTATTTAAGGGTTTAAAAAAAAACTTCTTTTTTTTATTCTTGAGTTTTTTTATTAAAAGAAAATAAAGGGAATGCAAAGAAAACTTAGGCCTTTTTTTCTTCAAAACTTTCCTGTCAAATATGGCATGATTGTGAAGGAAAGTTTATAGACCATTACAATATTACTAATTTGCCCTATTTTAATTATATTTTTCATGTTACTATGAGGACATAATTGTAAAGTTACAATTTCTTTCCCTATCGTTTACTTCCGATCTAACTCAAGAATGTAATCAACATTTTCTTTTCTTTTCTTTTCTTTTAATTCATGAATTCCTTTTAACTAAATGAAATCTTTTCATTTCTTCTCCTATCTAATCTTATCATTTTTTTCTTGTATTTTAAACCCGATAATACAGTGTAAGTAGTTACATACCTTCATTGGGTAATCGAAGTACGTGATTACATCTAGTCGAAATATCAGACAAAACACGTGGTGAAAGGCATTTACTATACAAAAAGTTATTTAACTTTGACTACTGTTCCCTTTTTAATCATTTGTATCGGAACGTCGATAACATTTTTTTAACGTAATTGTATATTTAGAACATTTTAAAATGTTAACGAACAAAGTTATTAGAGAAAATCAAACTATATCATAAATGAAATTTATTTAAAAAATTATTTAAATAGTCGACCGTATTATTGTAGTAATCGCTTCATTACTCATATATATATATATATATATATATATATATATATATATATATATATATATATTTGTTTGAATAGATAGTTTCTAAAATGTATATAAAACAAATACTGGACAACATAATAAATAAAGATCAGAAAAAAGAAAACGTTAAAAGTTTGAAATCTTTTTAAGTTAAAGGTGATAGTATGAAACCTAGATCTTTTTTTCTTACTATTAGTACACTACGCAAAACATAGTGCGGATAATATTAAGATTTTTGTCTATATAGATTATGATTTTTTTTCTCTCATTAATTGGGTAATGCGAAAGTATACGGAAATTAAATACATAGTATTATTATTAGTTTGAATTAAATAAAAATGAAATTAACATGTTAATTATAATAATCAAGTATAGTAATTAACTAATTATATATGCATGTAATATAATTATGAAATTACATTATAAAGTTCTTACATCATTACTATACTTGTATATATAATTACTCTACTTGATTCTTACAATTAACACGTTAAATTCATTTGCACGTTAATTTTCCACGTATTATTATCAAAGGATTTGTTATTTTATACAGTCCTTTATAAGTTTAACAACGTAATTAACATGGTAATTATAAAACACAAAAATATCAAATCATAAACAAATAACACAGGTTGATGCTAATTATATAAAAACAAGGTCAAAGGTTTATTCGACGAGTCACTATATTAAAAAATGCTCTTTTAAGTAAGTTTAAATGAACATATTAAATCCTTTCAGAAAAATAAAAATAAAAAATAACATATTAAATTATGCAGCGAGAAAAGTGGTCGTTGAGCTGGCCCATTGATATCGTGCTGGCCGTTCGAATTGTTTTCTAAATAATTGTTGATACTGATACAAATAAACCTTTCAAATTTACCCTCTCTATATTGGCTATAATGACTCTTTAGTCCTTTTAAAGTTATTATTTACACCATAGAGCATCCGTCACCCGGTTTATGCTTTTGGATGGTAACTTTGTATTGGTTAACAAAGTTGAAGTTCGGTCCTCTTCGTATACTTGTCAGCTATCGTAAAGTATTGTTCAATAGTAGATTTCCCGTAGATAATTATAAAGTTTATATACATTATATGTAATCAAAACCTTTGTAATCTAAACCGAAATATGTTTGATCTTAAACCATTATTAGTTTACTCATTTACTGTTCATACATTTTCAGAATGTGGTGGTATTCGTTGAGCGTATGTAGCTAGTTTAAGATCATATAAAAACGGAAAATTGGTTTTGAATACTCCCAACTATGATGTGTTAGCAAATAACAGGCCCAACTTTACACTTGGCTGGTGATGGTCCAAACTAAAAACGTATTTGTTTTTAACAGTCCGCGACTAATGGATTCATAACTCCGTTAGTATGATGTTGAGTTGGCCATCCTAGCTGTTAAAACCATTTGACGTGGAACGTTTACGTGGCTGTAAACTCTATATAAACATCAGTGACATAATTGAACAAAATTATAACCCTAAAATCACCCAATTGAGCAACTGAAGAACACTAAAATACCCAATTTTGTGGCCGTTCACTCATCAACGACTCATCCTTTGCCGTTAAAGTTATTGAAAAACGTCCACTATAGATCCGTCAATGGAGCCACGTCTAGTCCGTGAAGTGGCCGCTATGCAGCGGCTGAATCACCTCAACATACTCAAACTACACGAGGTGTTAGCAACAAAAACGAAAATTTATCTAATTATAGAGCTTGCCGCTGGCAGTGAGCTGTTCACGCAGCTCGCACGCCTGCGTACGGATGAAGGAAGCCACGACACAGCGGTTTTTTCAACAGATTATGTCGACGCTGCATTTCTGTCACCCAAACGGTGTAACTAACAGAGAATTTGAAGCAACAAAATTTGATCATGGATAACTATGGTAATTTGGAGATATCTGGTATCGGACAATCAGCGTTGCCTGAGTCTTGTAAAGATGGGCTTTTTAACATAGCGTGTGGGAATCCGGCGTACACTGCGTCAGAGATTGTTTGTAGGAAAGGGTATAACAACTAGGATTCTTCAGTTGCTCAGTTGCTTGATTTTAGGGTTCTTCAGTTGCTCAATTAGGTGGTTTTGGGTTATGATTTTGTTCAATTATGTCACTGATGTTAATAAAGAGTTCACAGCCACGTAAGCGTTCCACGTCAGATGGTTATTAACAGTTAGTCGCGGACTGTTAAAAACAAATACCTCTTTAGTTTGGACCATCACCAGCCAAGTGTAAAGTTGAGCCTGTTATTTGCCAACACATTATAGTTGGGAGTATTTAAAACCAATTTTCCTATAAAAACACATTATCGAACTTTCACCTTAAACGAGGTAAAGTTACACGCATATATCCCATAAAGATCTGTTTGCTTGACTTAAAGATCTATTTTAAAAACTCTACCCACTGTTTTTATTCTACTAATGTTTGTCATTACCAAAAGCACCACCACTATGAAGTCTACATCTGAATTGACTAAAAGTTTTGTTTTGTAAAACCGTATTCCATCACATTGTAGTGTACACATAAACAAAGCATCAGATTCTAAATTAACATGTTGCTCGAAATTGATGAAATAAACAATATGTAACTTACCCATACAAGTTATAACCATACGTAATCATATACGATCATCACTCTTACACTGTTAAATTGTTTGTTATCAACTGATATCAACATTGTTCATACACATACATAAACTTTATGTTCACAAGTACTATTGTCGCCTTAAATTAATAAAATAATCGATGCTTAACTAAACCATACAACCATACGTAATCAGATACGATCATCACTCTTACACTGTTAAAATGTTTGTTATCAACTAATGTCAACATTGTTAAAACACATGCATAAATCTTTATGTTAAAGTATTATTTTCAAAACTAAGGGACCATTTATGTTTATTATAAAACTAAAAGGAGGCATATCGATCAATTTAAATAAAAGGCCGGTGCAACGTGTAAATAATAAAATGTGTACGATACTTACACTGTTGATCACCGTACACGTGTCCGAATCTGGGTCGATCTACGCGTCGTGAAGAATTGGACAACTAACGCCACCAGTGGTCATTTTAAGCCACCTTATTAAATTAAAATAAATATTAAATTATAAGTCAAGATAAATAAAATATTTATAAAGTGTATTTTATGAAATGTTTCACGTCCGGATGTGTCATCTGATTGAAAATTACGGTTTTGCCCATGGATCTCCAACTACTCCCCCCTCACAAGTCCAACGTTTTTGTGACACTTTATCTTTAGTTTTATTAATAGAGTTTAAATAATGTTTTTAGTATCTTTGTGAATTACAAATGTTTATTTCATTATAAAATTTGTATTTTAGTAATTCCAACTTAACTCAATTGGTCGGTAATGATTTCAATTTGGAAAATATCACTATTTGTTATCAATTTGACCTCCGTTAAAAAAAGCTTAACGACGTTAGGTTTTTTTTTCCAGATTTCAGATTGATGTATTATGACTTTTGATTGGACTGAGATTAGGAATCGATTGATGTAAATCTTAACTCGAAACAATGCTCCAAACAACTTGATTTTTGTTAATTAAAAGTTTAAACACTAGCATTGAAGCACCCTTTAATGGTTTGGACTATTGTTTCGAGTTAAGTTTTACATCAACCGATTCTTATTCTCATTCCAATCAAAAGCTATAAAACGTCAAATTTAAATTTGGAAAAAAAATAATGTCAAATTTATAAAACGAAGGTCCAATAAAAACAAATAGTTTGAAAGTTGGTCCCAGCGGTGATGGTAGTGGTGATGAAGATGATGATTACAACGAGCGGAGTTGTTGCCAGCGACGCTTTAGCTGACGACCTGTTTATGCCAACGATGCAATGTTTTTAAAACATGTTCAAATCGGCTTGCATTACCGGATGTATTTGCTAAAGTAGACATCATAGGTATAATAGATCTCGGTCTAATTAGAGTGTCAGTCTAGTTTTCGAAACCACAAGAAAATCCAGTATTATCGGTGCGTGCATATGAACCGGTTTATACTAATGTTAAACTTTTGAGTTTTTATTTTCAAACTCTCCGTTATAACCTGGCGGCTTTTCAATTCCCATCACTCAAATTTACTATATTGGTAACTAAAACTTCTTATTTCATATTGTTGAAAGTGAAAAGATTGATGTTCATGTTAACGGTGTAGACAATGATGGTGAATTTCATCTTTTAAACGGTCATGAGCTAGATGCATTCAACACCTAAATGTCATAAGCGTATTGTAGACGTTTAATTATAAAAAAAAACTTTGTTGGAAGTTGATTATTGATTATGGAATTATGTAGTATCGGACATTTTTTTAGTTGAAGTTATATTTTAAAAACTAGTTTAAACCGGTCGGTATTACCGATTGTGTCGTTTATGAGCCCGACCCCGTACGGTAAAATCCGAATATTAAAACATTGTGATGGTGTTAGTGGCGACGACGATCAAGGTAAGAGAAAGACAATGGTCATGAACAATATCGACCCTTGAACATATTTAAGTTAGCCCGATTTATAATAGTTACTCGTTTTAACATGTATGATTTTAGTAGATCCAAACTTACATGTCGTGTGTGATTATTCTACTGAATGTGTATCAACTTTATAAAACAAATAATTTATTTTTCATAACGTGATATGATTGCCACATGTAACATTAGCGTATAAAACCTACAATTTAAGCTTGCAAAGTTAGCCAAATGTCTTTTAGGAATACAAGAATTGTATCTATTATGTCTACAAATCATTAGTGATAGGCATGAAAAATTATTGATCATCATGTGATGCATTGTTGATCAACTTTGATATAAATGATGAAAAATACATGCATGTATAACATATATGATATATGATGATGATATGAATATCTAGTTTAGCCATTTGTAATAACTTACAAGTTATAATCACAAATCACGATTTATTCTCTGTTTTCTCTCTAGATTAGAGTAGTTTATTTCATAGATTATATTTTGCTTTATATAAAGTTTACATTAAAAAAAACAAGGAAACCAATACTGACTTTCTAAAACGAATCGGGTTGACGGTCCATTAACAAAGACATAGCTTTTAGAAAATATTAAAGGGTTAAGAAGTCTTTTATTCAAGTCTACCCGATGATAGAAATACGCAGTTCAACTTCAAATAAAAAAGAAATATTGGCTTTCAAAATATTAATTTCGATAACTTGTTTTATCAAGGTTAACACATGAAAATAGTCAAACATGGTTTACGCTGTTTGGAATTTGGATTTTCCACATGGTTTATGCTGTTATGGTTTTCAGTTGTAAAACTAATGTTACCGTGCTTCATGATATTATTTGATTAGATTTTCTCAATAATTGTTTTCGTGAAATCAAAATATAAATTATTGATTAGTAATTCATAATATCAGTTTTCATTATTTAATTTGGTATTAAAGCTTAGAGTTGTTGACTTATTATTTCTCTTCCTTCCTTCACGTCTTGCCTTAGGGACGTTTGTACACACATATAATAGGTTTTCGATACTTTTCACCATGCTAAGTCGCCTCCACCTAGCCACGGCCCAGATGGCGCCTCCAAATCTCCAATCATCTTTGATTGGTTAATTATCGCTAATATCTCTACAATTTGTGTCGCCACAGTTGTAGCTCCTCCATCGATGCCTAGTCGTAATCCTTTGACCATGATCCATCTGTTGTCGATCTTCTTTGATCGGCCAACCAACGCTGATCTATCTTCATTTTTCGCCACTAGAAGCATAGTTCTTTTTGGTTGTCACCATGCTCAGTAGCGAAGCCTGAACATACACGTCGAGGGCCAGCCTCAATATTTAAAAAAAAAATTCATAAACTAGAGGGGGGTGATCTAAAATTTCCGTCAGAAACGGGTAAATTACACCATGTATAAAAATTTTCGGTCGAAAAAGGAAATTTACACTACTGAGCGAAAAACAAAGGGGCCGAGTTCAAAATTTCGGTCGGAAACGAGAAAATTTACACTATGTATACAAATTTTCAGCTGAAAAAAGATAATTTACACTACCGAGCAAAAAACAGAGGAGGCCGGACTCAAAATTTCAGTCAGAAACGAGTAAATTTACACTATGTATACAAATTTTCGTAAAAGGATAAATTTACCCTAACAGGCGAAAAACGGATGGAGGCGAGGCCAACCCAACCCTGGCCCCAACTAACCCACGCCCCTGACCATGCTCAATCGTAGCCAACAACAATGTCCTTCTTGTATCTTCATAGTCTTTCACTCAAACTTGAGCGCTTGATTTTCTCCCGCTTCTACCGTGAGGGAGTATTATATAAAAATATCAAGGTTTATTATTATATAATTATCATATTTTAAATATTGTAGGGGTATGGTACTAAAACCCGGTTCTACGACCCTAAATCTATTATGTTTGGCTTATTTTATTATATGGACTAATACAATGTTATTGGGCTGAGGGGGTTTTGTGGAGGTAACCCTAATTGGGCTAGGCCCATTAGGGTACCATGATGGTGGCCATGAGACTCTCTATATAAGGAGGTCTCCACCTCCTTGTTAGAGGGCATGCTCAATAAGAGCCACCACCACTTTTTGTGTCTGTAAACAAGAAATCCTCAGGATATCTTAGCAGTCGCCTCCACACCCCCAAAAGCCATTGCAGGTCCGCCGCAGCTGATGAAGAAGATCAAGACGTGGTTCGTTCATCTCGAAAATCCGTGGAAACATAGTCATGGATCAGGTTAGATTCATTTCGTGCTTCGACATTGGCGCCATCCGTGGGACGGCAACGAACTGGCCCTTCGATCTTCATCTCGGCCGTCGGATCTCTCCCAGGAAAAACCCAGATCTGGAGGTTTACAGAAAAAGGCTTCAAGGCTTGTTCTATCAAAGCTCAAAAAGATCCTTAGATCTAAAAAGAGGCTTCCAGATCTGGGCAAGAAGAAACGACCTGATTCGAATGATCAGGTCTCCGGATTTGTGATGGTTTTAAATCTGCTCCGGGCTTCAGGTCTGTCCAGATCTGATTTACAGATCTAGGTCTAGATTACAGACCTGGATTTTAGGTCTAAAGTTGCAGATCTGACTCTAAAATTGCAGATCCAGAAATTACCAGACTTCCGCCGCCATGTACGCGCGCCCGCGGATTCTCACTCCGTAGCCGTGCATGTGCCACCGCGGAAACCACCATCTGGGTTTTGCGCAAGAGACCTCCGCCATGCACGCGCACTCACGGGTCACCACTCCATCGCCGTGCATGCGCGCATCAGGCCACGCGCCAAACTTAAAGGTTGGGAACCCTCATAATATCCCATATGGCTCCGCGCCAAACTTCAAGGTTGGGAATCCTCATAATATCCCATATGGCTCCGCGCCAAACTTAAAGGCTGGGAATCCTCATAATATCCCATATGGCTCCACGCCAAACTTCAAGGTTGGGAATCCTCATAATATCCCATATGGCTCCGCGCCAAACTTCAAGGTTGGCATAATATCCCATATGGCTCCGCGCCAAACTTAAAGGTTGGGAATCCTCATAATATCCCATATGGCTCCGCGCCAAACTTAAAGGTTGGGAATCCTCATAATATCCCGTATGGCTACACGCCAAACTTAAAGGTTGGGAATCCTCATAATATCCCGTATGGCTACGCGCCAAACTTGAAGGTTGGGAATCTTCATAATATCCCATATGGCTACGCGCCAAACTTAAAGGTTGGGAATCCTCTTACCACATGCTCATGCACCACATATGCTCACGCATCACATATGCTCACGCATATTACACATGCTTACGCATCACATGCTCACACATCACAGTCTACACGCACGCGCATGCAACATCTGCGAGTGGCGCATAACACAAAACCAAAGTCTACGCGCACGCGCATGCAACATCTGCACGTGGCGCGGGACATAAAGTAGCTTTTATTATTCTTACAAGCTCGTAAGTCGCCTCACGCGCAGGTTTTATTATTCATATAGCTCATAAGACGCCTCACGCGCAAGCTTTATTATTCACACAGCTCATAAGACGCCTCGCGCGCAAGCTGTTATTATTCTTACAAGCCCGTAAGTTGCCTCACGCGTAGGTTTTATTATTCACACAGCTCATAAGACGCCTCGCGTGCAAGCTGTTATTATTCTTACAAGCCCGTAAGTCGCCTCACGCGCAGGTTTTATTATTCATACAACTCATAAGACGCCTCGCGCGCAAGCTGTTATTATTCTTATAGCCCGTAAGTCGCCTCACGCGCAGGTTTTATTATTCACACAGCTCATAAGACGCCTCGCGCGCAAGCTGTTATTATTCTTACAAGCCCGTAAGTCGCCTCACGCGCAGGTTTTATTATTCACACAGCTCATAAGACGCCTCGCGCGCAAGCCGTTATTATTCTTACAAGCCCGTAAGTCGCCTCACGCGCAGGTTTTATTATTCACACAGCTCATAAGACGCCTCGCGCGCAAGCTGTTATTATTCTTACAAGCCCGTAAGTCGCCTCACGCGCAGGTTTTATTATTCATACAGCTCATAAGACGCCTCGCGCGCAAGCTGTTATTATTCTTATAGCTCGTAAGACGCCTCACGCGCAAGCTTTATTATTCACACAGCTCATAAGACACCTCGCGCGCAAGCTGTCATTATTCTTACAGCCCGTAAGTCGCCTCGCGCGCAGGCCTTATTATTCTTAGCTCGTAAGACGCCTCCCGCGCGCAGGCATTACTATTCTCATAGCTCGTAAGGCGCCTCACGCGCAGGCTATATCATTCTCAGCTCGTAAGACGCCCCTCGCGCGCAGGTTTTATTATTCTTAGCCCGTAAGTCGCCTTACGCGCAGGCATTATTAGTCTTAGCTCGTAAGACGCCTCACGCGCAGGCTTTATTATGCTACAGCTCGTAAGACGCCCCTCGCGCGCAGGCTTCATTATTCTCAGCTTGTAAGTCGCCCCGCGCGTCAGCTTAATTATTATTCTCAAAGCTCATAAGACGCCTCTCGCGCACAAGCTCTGTTATTCTCATAGCTCGTAAGCCGCCTTACGCGCCAGCTCAATTATTATTCTCAAAGCTCATAAGACGCCTCTCGCGCGCAAGCTTTATTACTCTCACAGCTCGTATGCCGCCTCACGCGCCAGCTCAATTATTATTCTCAAAGCTCATAAGACGCCTCTCGCGCGCAAGCTTTATTATTCTTAGCTCGTAAGTCGCCTCTCGCGCGCAGGCTTTATTATTCTTAGCTCGTAAGACGCCTCTCGCGCGCAGGCATTATTATTCTCATAGCTCGCAAGTCGCCTCACGCGCAAGCTTCATTATTATTACAGCTCGTAAGCCGCAACTCGCGCAGGCTCTATTATTATAGCTCGTAAGCCGCCTCACGCGCAGGTTTCATTATTTTTACAGCTTGTCACCATCATGGGGAAAACCTCCCAAAACTCAGATAATAAAGACAAGGCCAAAGAAAAGGAAAAAAACCGCCTCACACCTTATAAAGTCCAGCGCTCCACCTAGACGCTTGCGCGCCCAGGAGCAACACTGGACTTGGGGGGGCTTGTAGGGGTATGGTACTAAAACCCGGTTCTACGACCCTAAATCTATTATGTTTGGCTTATTTTATTATATGGACTAATACAATGTTATTGGGCTGAGGGGGTTTTGTGGAGGTAACACTAATTGGGCTAGGCCCATTAGGGTACCATGATGGTGGCCATGAGACTCTCTATATAAGGAGGTCTCCACCTCCTTGTTAGAGGGCATGCTCAATAAGAGCCACCACCACTTTTTGTGTCTGTAAACAAGAAATCCTCAGGATATCTTAGCAGTCGCCTCCACACCCCCAAAAGCCATTGCAGGTGTAACATCCCGAAATTTTAAGATAATATTAATTATATTACTTAATAATAGAGGGAAAGTTTACTCGGGTTATCAGGAAATAAATAAAAGAATAGGAGTTGGTATGGGTCGGGCTAGTGTTGGGTAATGGATGTGGGTTGTGGACTTGGATTAATTAGGATGGGTTAAATGAGAATGGGCCTTAGGTCCATGGGATCTCAGGGATATAAATACCCTAACACCCCAAAATATCTTCATTCTATCTTTGTCCAAGCACACTCCACACACATACACACACACCAAGCACACCCAAAACCGCCGCCGGCCGGGCCGAGAAAGAAGGAAGGATCGAGCGAGGTCCGGGTAAGAGAGAAAGATTAGTGGTGATACCAAGATAAACGAGATCCAAACAATCTCAAAAGGTATGATTCTTGATCTTGGAAGTTTAAAGATCTGAGCTTTTAGTGTATAAACGACCGAAAATGGTCGGGAAGTGTAGTGGGTGGTATTGAACCTTAACAAGGGTGTTAAAATCGCCCGAAATGTTGATCAGAAACCGAAACAGCGGACATCTGGGCAACCTCGCCTTCATCTGGGCAACTTCGCCTTCATCTGGGCAACTTCGCCTTCAAGCGATGAACTTCGCCTGCAAGCTAAGTTCGCCTGATGAACTTCGCCTGCAAGCTAAGTTCGCCTGATGATAAGTTCGCCTGAGGTTTAACTTCGCCTAAAGCTAAGTTCGCCTGAGGTTTAACTTCGCCTAAAGCTAAGTTCGCCTGAGGTTTAACTTCGCCTAAAGCCAAGTTCGATTAGAAAATAAATTAAAAACCTAATGAAAAATGTGTTAAGACAGTTAATGGAAATAAAATTTTTTCAAGCTGACCTGGCAGCTCGACCCCAGCCAGGGGCTCTGCCCCTTGGACCCTGCTAGGGGCTGCCGCCCCTAGACCCCGCTGCCAGGGGCGCTGCCCCCGGACCCCCGTTCGTTGTGGGTAGTAGTTAAGACTGGAAAGATGATATGAGTAGTGATAGTTGTTTGATACGTGTATTTGTTATACAGTCAGCCGTGCACAGCTGAAGGAAGGGATTACGATTAACGGTGAACGTAACCGTGTTCAGGTGAGTTTCTAGCCCCATTCCTTGTTATGTTTTCGGGGCTGTGTGCATACTCGATGTGTTGTTAATACATTTATCCTAAGTGATAAGTGTATGTCATATGTGATATGTGTGATAGATATGAATGATTGTTTGTCGGTACGCGAACGATCTTCGGATATTGCGCGTACTGTCAGGTTAAAAATAAAGGTACGAATATTATATATCGAAGATGTATGAATATTTCGAATGACTACTTGTCGGGGCTTGAACGATCTTCGGATATTGCACGTAACGACAAGGGGTATGGTTGTTAAATGAATGAGGTAAAGAATGCCTAGAGTGTTCTTATGTTATAATGTAAGTATGTGTATTTAGGTACACGAATGGCATGTGAGTTCTACGTTCGACATAGTAAGTTAGGATGGCAAATCCCTCTAGCTTCTGTCGGACATAGACTCGGCTGGTGATGGCGTAGTTAAGGACTGCGAGCCTTATACGTGAAGTAGATGATATATGTAAACGTAGATAAGGACTGCGAACCTTATACGTAATGTAGATAGGTGTCAGCATAGGAAAGGACTGTGAACCTTATACGTGCTGTATTTGTAGCATAGGGGAGGACTGCGAACCTCGTACGTGCTATGAATTAGGTTGCAACATAGGGAAGGACTGCGAACCTTGTACGTGTTGTGGATGTATGTCAGCATAGGAAAGGACTGTGAACCTTATACGTGCTGTATTTGTAGCATAGGGGAGGACTGCGAACCTCGTACGTGCTATGAATTAGGTTGCAACATAGGGAAGGACTGCGAACCTTGTACGTGTTGTGGATGTATGTCAGCATAGGAAAGGACTGTGAACCTTATACGTGCTGATTTTGTAGCATAGGGGAGGACTGCGAACCTCGTACGTGCTATGAATTAGGTTGCAACATAGGGAAGGGCTGTGAACCTTGTACGTGTTGTGGATGTATTATGGTATAGGGAAGGACCGCGAACCTTGTACGTACCATAAATGGTGAACATAGGTAAGGACTGCGAACCTTGTACGTGTTCACGACCTTGAGTGCAGGTATAGATGGTGAACTATGAACGTACTCTCGGTAGACTGAGGTTAGTGATTGTAGATATGTATGTATGTATGGTAGCAAGTATGTATGTAGAACAGAAGGGTAACTAGTGAAGTATGGATATGTATCTACGGATATGTTTGTATGTGTATGTATTGTATGGCGTTCGATTAACTAGAACTCACTCAGCGTAGCTGACTTTTAGTATGCACGCAGGTGAGCTGATTATAGAGTTAGCATGAGGATGACACACGGCATGGATTGAACGGCTGGCATCTGAAGAAAGAAGTAAAGATGTTTTAAATATAAAGTTTTGTGTTATGGTATCAAAGAAAAGATTTAATGTTTTGTAACAAATGATTGATGTTTTATATTCCGCGAAAAGTTTTAATAAACTCTGATTTGAAGAACTGTGTTTATGAGTAAATCCGACGCTAAATTAGGGCCACCGGGTTCGGGGCCTTACAGCAGGTCCGCCGCAGCTGATGAAGAAGATCAAGACGTGGTTCGTTCATCTCGAAAATCCGTGGAAACATAGTCATGGATCAGGTTAGATTTATTTCGTGCTTCGACAAATATGTTATTTGATTTTGTTTCATTCTTAATCGTTGTCATTATATTCATATGTATAATTGATTAACAATAAGCAATATATCTTATATGGTTTTCATTATTATATATGGCTCATCATGTATCCAATTCTTACGTGTTAATCCATACATTATAATTTAGTACGTGTAGCTTTAACTTATGGTCTTTGTAGTTGCTCATATACACCAAACTTAATTTCATTTTCAATGCATCTCTTGTTTCTTTTTGTTCTTTAAATCAAATTGAATTAGGCCTTTCTATATTTAGATGTTACTTCACTAATTAGCATTATGCATAATTAAATTACGTATTAAGTTTCGACGATGCTGATGACCGTCGTTTGAGTCAATCAAAAATCTAATTATTCTAAATAGATAGAGCAAGTAGGGTATCGTATCACAAGGAGTATGTGGTCAATGCAATTCGTGTAACAGATTTATAATTATGAAGTAACTGGTTTTAGTGCTGATCACACAAGCAATATTTTGAATTAAGAAAACTGAGCAACGAACAAGTAAACGAGTTGTAAGCAATTAACAAAGCAAACCACACCCGGGAATTCAAGTAAGCAACCAAACAATATCTCATGCAACCTAACAAATTGATTATTAACGATTAACTAAAAACTGATCAACCAGACAAAACCTTAGACGTCAACAATTACTTTACACACGACACTGGTTATCAAATAGTCCTTGCCAGTGTGACTCGGTTAATGGTAATTGTACGTTTTATCGTATTCAATCTAACCAAACAGTTATATGACTAATTATCTAACAACTGGTAACAGATCGTTCAGACCAACGTAAACCTAAACCGATCGAACACACAGAAATATTAAACATCAATAATCATATATCAATCTTCAATAACAAAACATAAGTATTCTTAATCACATGAGAAAAACTGTAAATGGTTACAAACTATACATCCAGGTGCGATTCTAGGAGATTAGCCGAGCCGCGACATCATCGAATCTTCAATAGGATGATATAGATCATAGATATATTAACACGAGCTAGGGTAGTGGAAATCGCCTCTTGGTTGTAAAAACGGAGTTAGGGTCTTTTAGGATGAAAAATAACATATAAACCTAACATTCCCTACCGCGACGGGTCTTCAAAGGTCAATCGCGCACCGCGATTGACCAAAAAGTCAACACAATTATTTACTACCCATCGCGGTACGCGATGGGTACTTCAGCAGGCCCATCGCGTACCGCGATGGGACCTTGTTATAGCAATCTTCATTTTCTTCATCGTTTTGCGTGCTGGACATCCTGGGTCTTCATTCCGTGTCACAAAAGGTCCATAATGAGGACTTTAACGCCTGTGACCTGAAATCCAATGAAACACGTATGAAGTATCGATAGTTCTCGAATTAACAATTAAAACTAAATAATAAACGAACTAAAACATATACAAATTAACCGACCATCAGATACATGGTTACCAAAGCATATTGTGGAATTTTCTCGTCATTGGTGAGTGAAAGTTGTCGATTTGATTGTTGTTTCATAACAAGAAGTTTAATCGGATGCATGCTATTGATTTGATCACCGCTATTTCGATAAAGATACGATTATCCAAAATGATGGGTCATAGGAAACATATGTGATATGTTTAATTAAGGCACTCTACGGCGTACATTCTAGTTCCAGTTAAAACAAAATATTTATACTAGGAACAAGTTTATATACACATTCGTGGCTTCATGCATACTTTTATATTAACTGAATAAAAAAATTTAATATCAAACATGCTTTATTACATAAAATTAATGATGTAATAATTATAATCGATCAACATGAAGAAGCCACAACGGTACCTAGACCCCCCCCCCCCCGGGCCATACATGCCTTGTCACCTTAACCATTTTGCTTCTTCATCCGCTCCATGTCCCATCCATATGTTATTGTTTTTTCGTTATATTTCGTACTTTCGTATTATATTACAAGTTATATTTCTAACTTTCATATCATCAAATATCCATATGTTATGTAGATATTATGATTTTTTTAGTAGATAATACGATGGTATAAAGCTTTGGAAAATTATATTAAACTGTCCATTTATATAACTTAATACATAAATTAAATTTTAAAAAATGTGTTATAATTTGTATAAAATATAAGGCATAACTTGAATTACATCGTAACGTTTGGACAATACTGACTTTAGGTATGAGTCTAGTGTCGAGAACTTCAATCTCATGTCTGATTATAAAATATGCTTATACCGGTTGGGTAGCCAATACTCGCTTTCATTAGGTTCATGGGCATCCCGTTATCTATAGTAGTTAATTACTATTCATTGCAGATGCCCATTACTTGAAACAATTTTAAACTCACTAGAGTTTGTATTTGTGAAAGCTAACTTATGTTCATTTATGTTTGTTCAGTTATACTCATTCATGTTAAATTGTTTAAATTTTAAACGAACAGTTTACGAACGTATCTCATTTTCTAAATTAACGGATTTTAAAATCAAATTTTCAATTATAGGTTATGTTTATTCGATTCGTTTACAGGACTAACTTATTGACATGTTTTAACTTTTACTTTAGCTTTCTGAAGTGAAATTGCACTAATTTTGAGGTTATTTTACTAATCTCGTGAAAATAACGTTAAAAGTGACGGACGGTTAATCAGGCATCATGTAGTGGCGTTGATAGCCGAAAGACAAGGGTACATGCACCGATCAGCCGTTGTCTCGATGATTGAGTGCTATGTGCCTTATGTCCAAGGCTTGATGCAAAACTACTATCGAGCCGGGGGTCTCACCGAAAGCAGCCTCTCTATTCTTATAGGGTAGAGGTAAGGCTGTCTACATCTTACCCTCCTCAGACCCTACCATAGCTTTGCTATTGGTGGGATATAGTGAGTACGATGATGATTAGCTTTCTGAAGATAGAAAAAGGTTATGAAGTGGGACCCACTTATCGAAACAGCCGACGCGGCGTGACTCAATCCCAGCCGTCCATTTGCTTATGCTGAATCAGCACGCTTTCTATCTCACCACCTCCCACCAGACCAATAGTTGATCCCACTGCCTTTATCAAACCATTTTTATTTTTATTATCCTTTATTCTTTTTAAATTAATTAATTAACTAATCCTAAACGATAATATTTGCTACATCATCAACTAAATTATTTGATGCCCTGCTTGCGGTGCGCGCATATAATGTATATATGTGTGAACCCTCGGGTGGGTAAAAGTAAAATTGCACTAATTTTGACGTTATTTTACTAATCTCGTGAAAATAACATTAAAAGTGGCGGAAGGTTAATCAGGCATCATGTGGTGGCGTTGATAGCCGAAAGACAAGGGCACATGCACCGATCAGCCGGTGTCCCGATGATTGAGTGCTATGTGCCTTATGTCCAAGGCTTGATGCAAAACTACTATCGAGCCGGGGGTCTCACCGGAAGCAGCCTCTCTATCCCTATGGGATAGAGGTAAGGCTGTCTACATCTTACCCTCCTCAGACCCTACCATAGCATTGCTATTGGTGGGATATACTGAGTACGATGATGATGATGATCAACTAAATTATTTGGCAGCAACCAACAATTCCTTTACAGGTTTTTGTAGATAAGTTTTTAATGACATTTGTTATTTTGGCGTCACTTGTGAGAACTTGAATGCCAATTTAACATGGTAGACCCATGAACCTTAAAATGACTAATGGATTTTAGTAAAAGTTTATTTTCTTGCATTTGTTTTATATAGATGGTATGAAAATAAAAAAGTTTAATTTTGTAAGCGAGCTTATTACGTTTGTAAATTTTAACGATTAAAACTTAAAATTCACAGACCCTAAAAAAAATGGCTGCTTTATTTTATTTGCCCTAGGGTCGGCCCTCGGCTCAGCTAATCAATGTTGTGCTTGGCAGCGCCCTTGATTCTTAATGAAGTTGAGAAAATTAGAATAAGATTTTCTATGGGATCGCGATAATTTAAATAATAAAATAGTTTGGGTGATGTGGGAAAAGGTAATAGCTCCAATGAACGTCGGGGGTCTATTGAGGTGGGAAGTCTCTTGTCGTCTAATCTCACTCTACTTACTAAAGTGGTGGTGTAGGTATAAGTCGAAAAGTCTAGTACTTGTGGAAAAAAGTCACCTTGTCAATCCACTCAAACAAAAGAGTGTGGCATTTTTATCCGGTCAAGAAGGGCGTTAATGGCATATGAAAACAATATATCATTATGATTAACCAAGAACTTGAAAAACTGTATATTGCATTTAAGGCCTTTGCGAAACGAAAAGTAGGAGATGATGAAGAATTGGACCATTGATCGAGCCAAGTATGTCTAAAAAAGACAAAATTACAACTTTTGTCTTTCAAACATGGCTAATTTATGGATCGAGTCTTTTAGAAATTTTACTTTTAATAATTGTCCTTTAAATTATAAATGCCTTTGTTTCAGCCCTTTACACTAACGACCGTTAAATTTTTCAGTAAAATAATCACACGTGCATTGCATACGAGGGCATTTCGGCCTTTTCTACCTTTTAAGGTTATTTGTGTAACAAAATAAAAGGTGTTATTTCTACTAAGAAATTACAAGGGCTATTTATGTTAAAATAAACCATGAACACACAATAAATTGACTTGGAATTAGAAATGGAAAATGGGGATGCTTTCACATAATGAGGTTCAAGAACTATAACAATGTTTTTAAAATTATATGCACATAAACGATAACAAGGTACAATGGTTTTGGAATTTGGAAAGGACACGATTTTGGGGAACATTAAGTATAGTCCATCAAACGATTAATTGAAACATAATCGTACCACACAAATGGTTGCATACACCATTGGGTTATTAGGGTATCGATTAACTTTATCTGTTTTAGCTACAACATAATCCTAACGGTGGATTCGCTTCTCAAGCGCGAGATCAGTGTTACATTAACTGGCTATGTTTTCTACTTCAACAAATCACGCCTGGGTTATGGGATATTCAATCATAGAATTTCTTAAAGATATAAGGTGCTAAAAGAGATATACATGAACTCTTTCACGTAGATTAGAAATGCTCATAGCTACATGAAAATTTCATTGTCGTATGTATACTCTTGAAAGTTGAAATGCTCATAGCTACTTGCTATAATTCTTTTTATTTGATCATTTTATAGAATCTAGAAAGCATATCGCTCAAAAACCTTTTATATAATTCATAACTAAAATAGATCTAGATTAACTTAATGTTATATCATCTAAATTATTAAATAAGTGACTAGTCAATTTAAATTTAACCATGCCCTTTTGTAGTGTTACAAGAAATATTTGTGTTAAAAGACATGTTTTTTAAAGCATCAATTAGATTAAAAGGAGAAAATAGTAAATAACTGTGTGCAATCACTACGAGTTTTCGTGGGACCTTTGTCTACATCAAAAAGATAATCCAGATTACGTCACGAGAAACCACAAAACGAAAGGCATCGTAGAAATAATTTGGCCGACCCACCATTGCTAATGTTGGTTCAATTTGTGATCCAGATCATTAACGTGTTTTCTTAATGATCAAATTATATTAATAACAATAATATATATTGTTTTTTTAATATATCCACACCCTAATATTTTTCTTCCAATGAATTTGACGTAAAAAGGTCATAGTAAATAAAGACAGTTCACTAACTAATAATCAAGAACTCTTAAATTTAGGTTATTAAAAAGGTAATATTTAAATAGTAACCAATATTCATATATGTTTCAGTATTTTCACTTAACTTAAAAAAATAAAACAGTTTATAAAATATTTATATGGGACCGAAACACCCAAGGAAAGTTTTGATGGAGAAAAAAAACTTTCATTAATGATACGCTAGCAAAAAACTTGATTAGTAATGTGTAGTTAGCTAATCAAAGTTAAAGAATGGTATGTATCATGTAACCTAATGGTATATAGGTGCATAAATGACATTTCTTTCAAGTTGTAATAGTTAAGTCCGGTTATGAACAAAATAATGTAAATTTACGAGTAAGTTTGTGTATAAATTTGAAGTAGAAATTCAACTGCTAACTGAATTAATCAAAAAATTCTTTCCGCTATCAAGTAACTATAACGTTTATAACCGAAATGATATGTTAATAATTCTACATATCAAAGTCGATTATAACTTCATTTTTTTGTTTCTTAATAACGAACTAAATATATTTTTTTTAAAACAGCCAACTAGCAAGACACTAGACTCGCCTATTTACAACAAACACAAATAAAGCACCGGCTCAAAAACACATACAAGATCACCCAAACAACATTATAACATCATTTTTGAGTCATAAAGTAAACGAAGCATGCTCTATGGATATTGTATGAATGATTAGAAATCCAGCTCATAACAAAAGAAAAGCTGCTATGGCCTCACGAGTCATGACACGTCAGCAAAGTCCAGCTCATCAATGGTACTTTCCTCAAATCTTCCATTTGGGACCATGTGGCACATAGGTTCCACGTGCTCTTGGCCCACGTGTCACACTTTTACTCCTTGAACATTATGGGCTTGCCCTATCTATTTAGGTAGCACATCAACTTGGATGTTTCCTCTTAACTTTAATATTTAAATATGATCTTAGCCTAAGTTACGTTAAAGAGTTTCGACTCTTGTGATTGTACGACTGGTGTCAAGTGACATCAGATAAGATGGTTCCTTTGAGGACGTTGGAGGATCCGAGAACCAGGAGTTATGTCATTCGGGTGAAACTCTATCGGGGTTTCAAACTGGGGTCGCCGCAAACCGATCTGCAACTACCCAGTCATAACCGTAGATTGTCGTTGTTCTAAAAAATATATTTTTATTAGATATTTGCAATGGCTTGATTAGGTTTAATAGATAGCTTTGGCTTAAAAGTCGTTTGAAATAACTTTGATTAAAAGCTCACACCATCGCTCGAATTTTTTATGAAGTTTGAGTAGAGTTCAAGTTCAAATTTTAGCTCAGTAATTGTTTTCGAGCCAAACCGACTCACCCTGCTTCATGTCTGAAATTAAACTTGTACGATTACAATGTATACGTTACACGATATAAACATGTGTTGGTTATACGTGTAAACGAACCAACAAACTAATTTATTAATAATTTTCTTTTAATTTTAGATCCATCATTGTGATATTGCATTAATTAATCCATATCCACATACCAAGGGAGTAAACAAGTGAGCAGTGTGTGAGCTACTTGAGATCGGTTCGTAAAAAGCTTAAACTGATCCGAGCTTAAACATGTCTGGACCTGAACTTAAAATTAAGCATGTTTAATACACGAGCACGAGCTTGGTCCAGCTCACGAGCCTAGATAAGCTCGAGTATATATATATATATGTATATATAGAGGTGCACAAATCGGGTTTTCTAAATACCCAGGTTCGAGTATAGAACCGGGTTCGGGTATGACCGGGTACGGGTATGACTGGGTATTGGTAATAATCGGGTAGGGTTCGGGTCGGGTATTGTCTCTAAAAATCATACCATATGCATCGGGTTCGGGTCGGGTATAGAACCGGGTATTCTAAAACCGGGTATTTGAATACCTTATTATCGGGTATTGAAAAAACTCTATTTACGGGTTTTTTCGGGTTTTTTTCTGGTATTTTTTTATATAGATTGGATTTTTTAAAAGTTTACACTTTTTAGAGGTATTATTCGGGTATTTTTAAGGTATTTTTCGGGTATACATTGGGTATTTGAAATACCCGGTTTCGGGTATTAGAAAACCTCGGTTCCGGGTTTGGGTATTACCGGGTACAAATCGGGTTTTCGGGTATTACCGGGTACAAATCGGGTCCGGTTCGGGTTCGGGTTTTAGTGCCAAAATGCATACCCTATCCGTACCCTACGGTAGGGTCGGGTTCGGGTATTAAAAACACGGGTATTAGAAAAACCGGTTCCGGGTATTTATTTCGGTCCGGTTCCGGGTTTGGGTTTTTTGTGCACCTCTATATATATATAGATTTTATCTAATGTATTTATAATATATTTTTATAATACTATAATAAATTTATATTTATATAATACTATAATAATGTATTTATGATATATTTATATAATACAATATTTATATCTAATGTATTTATTATATATTTATATAATACTATAATAAATTTATAATTATAATATGCGTATGTATAGATTAAATAATAGATATTTAACAAGCGGAGCCCGAGCTTTAGAAATATAGCACGAAGGGAGCTGAGCTCAAGCTCGAGCTACTTGTAACTAAAACTAGCTGAGCTTGAACCTAGTCGGGCTCGGATTGGCTCACTTACATCCCAACGTATACGTCTCATTTATATGTGTTTCATAACCAAGTAATTTAATTGAATCAATACAAAAATAGCTGGGGTTTGGGGCCCACTTAAACCCATTATTTCGCCCAACAAATATGGGCCATTGATAGCACAAAAGGCCCGAACCACCTAACCCATACAAAGAAACTAAACGATACTATCTTGCCGGGTCCGTTATATACTTATATAGTAGCACTAGACTAGACCATCAAATGTAACATAAATACATTGCTCTTGTTGGACTTAGGGGTGCAAACGAGTCGAGCCCGAGCTTGACTTCACTTGAGCTCGGCTCGTTTTGACTTGTAAGAGATCGAGCTCGGCTTGTGGGTTGTTTTCTTTATGCTCGAGCTTGTCTCGGTCACGGTTCATTTATTATATATTAAATTACTTACATACATTTTTAGTATATATTTTGAGAAACCTAAAACAAGCCTAAGATCGGCTTGAGCTCGTGTGTAGTACATTGAACGAACCAGACCTCGACTCAAGCTCAACTATACAGTGTGAAATTATTGTAATAGAAGTCCTAAAGAGTTAAAAACTTCAAAACACACCAGACTCGCTAAGGTTCAACGCTTAAACGATCTTCCTATACAAGGCCCAAACTCATAAATGATAACTAAATAAACTTTATTTGAAGCTCGAACTATTTATCAGTTCGATTTCCATTAACTCGTGAGTGACTCAGCTTGTTTGCACCCTTAATTGGACTTTGGCTAGAGGTGCACAAACCCGAAACACTAACTGGTTAGTATCTGGTCCCAAGAAAACTGGTTAGTAACTGATTCAACCCAGTGGTTAGAAACCGGTTTATAGTATTGATTTTCGAAACCATATTTTTTTTAAAGCGGTTTTTTCTGGTTAGCCAGTTCGGTTATACCCGAAACCGGTTATACCGGGTAGAGGTTTTATCACTAAAAACCAGTTAGTACCCTAACCGGTTATTAGGATAACCGGGTAGTTTACTGCATGGACCTTAACCGGTTTTGAAAATAACCGGTTTGTACACCACTAAATTGTCTTAGGCTAAAGTGCTAAACAAGCACACTATTTCAAAAGAAAGTCCTTGAAACCGAAATAAACGAAACCATATTCTCAAGACTCAAGGCCCAATAAATATGGCCCAAACCAAGTATATTCTACAATTCTGTTGAATCTATTCTATGTTCTTTCAACTATGAACCTTTCAAATAGAGATGTTCAACGAAACCGGTTCCTGGAACCGAATCGGTGGACCCGAACCGGACCCGAACCGGTTCCTACCCGTTTTTTGTAGGAACCGGACCCTATCTGATTCAACCCGATGATCCGTGACCGGTTCTTGCATTTCTGAGTGGGGGCGGGTAGGAACCGGAACCGAACCGGAACCGGTTCTGGAACCGAACCATCCGGAACCGGTTCCTAACCGGTTCTAGCCGTTGGATCGAATATAGCCGTTGGAAATCGTTTTTTTGGCCGTTTTTTGACCGTTGGGGTCAAAAATAGCCGTTTTTTGGCTCCCCCAAGCACCCCACTACTAGTATAAATATGTATTTGGAGTCATGGGTTCATCACAACACTCAAAACGCAAACCCGAACGCAAAAAAATACAAAAAAACGCTATTACAACGTTTTGAGTTCTCTAATCTCTTGTTTTCTCTTCTTCTATATTCATATTTGTTGTTATGGCTGCCTCACAATCATCGGTTGGTCAAGGTTCCAACGCCGAACCAAGTTTCGTTCGTATTGTACCTCATAATCGTAATCAAGAGATTTGGTGCAATTGGGATTTGGTTGAATTGAGTGATGACCATTCATTGAAGGCTCGGTGCAAGTTTTGTGGGATTTATTTAAACCCACTTTCGAATTCAAATTTGAAGAAACAAATCGAAAAACCGTATTGCAAGGCATTGAAAAAGAACGTCGATTCGCAACAAACGCAAATGGATAGTGAAGGCGGAATATTTACATACCAAATTGATCGAGTTCAAGATCGTATGGCGAAGTTTGTGATTCAAGAAGCTTTGCCGTTTAGCCACTTCGACAACCCTCGCTTAACCGCCATGATTCGAGATACGCTTCAACCACAATACACTCACGTAAGTCGTCATACTCTTAAACGTTATTGTTTAAAATTGTGGAAGAAGGCCAAAGAGGTACTAATTGCATATTTTGAAAATATAAATACGGGAATAAACTTAACTAGTGATGTTTGGTCGGCTCCACATGGTCTACCCGAATCTTATCTTTGTGTCACCGCTCATTGGGTAGACCCGTCATCGTGGGAAATGATGAAATGCACCATTGCTTTCGAACTCTTTGAGTATCCACATACGGGAGATAATTTGTTTGAAATTTTAGATTATGTTATAAAAACTTATAAACTAGAAAATAAAATATTTTCAATGGCATTTGATAACGCGTCGAATAATACATCGGCGGTTGATAAATTAAAATTAAAATATACGCCGATTTGCAATGGTGTATTTTTTCACTCAAGGTGTGTTGCACATATCATTAATTTAATCGTGCAAGACGGACTTGCTTCGGATGAGGTTACATCGGTTATAAACGATTTTAGACTAATGATACATGAAGTTTTTAAGAAAAGTAAAAAAAGACAAATGGAATATAGAAAATTTTGTAAAGATACGGGAAGAAAAGCTTTGGGAGCTAATTGGGATGTACCTCATCGATGGAATTCCACTTGCATAATGTTTCAAAGTGCTTTGAAACAAAGAGAAACTTTACAAATGTTTCATTCTAGTCTTGCCGAGAATGATTTGGCAATCCCCTTTTCAAATGAGAAATGGGAAATTATCAATGACTTATCGACTTTTCTTGAAGTTTTTAAAACATCAACTACGAAACTATCGGGAACGTATTATCCGACACGTCCCTTGGTTCTTTCGGAGTTATTTTTAATCGTTAACAATCTTAAAGAATTTGAAAATAAAAGTCCAATGTTTTCAAACATCATATTACCAATGAAGTTTAAATTAAAAAAATACTTTCTTGAATTGTCACCGGTTTTCACTTGCGCCGCCGCTTTAAACCCAATGTTAAATGTTACGGGGGTTGAATGTGTGATAGACGAAATTTTTTCAGCCTTAGATATGCATGAAGTTGACCCAAACTTTTCAACAGAGGCAAAAAATGATTTTAACTTGAATTTTAAATTTATGTATGACTTTTATTTAAATAAATATGGGTCAAACATACACATGCCTATGCCGGGGGGGTCTTCATCAAGTTCAAGTGCTACTAGAGTACGAGATCCCATGATTAGCCTTATGAACACCGTTCGCAACGTAACGGCTAAAAAACAAAGGGGTAACACCCCTTCAAGCGAACTAGGAAGGTATAGTGCAAATGATTACTCTACCGGTTTATCCGAAGAGGAATATGGCACTTTTGATGTTTTGGCTTGGTGGAAGGTAAAGGAAACCGAGTTTCCGATTCTTGCCACCATGGCCCGTGATTTACTAACCGTCCAAGCTTCTACGGTAGCTTCGGAATCCGCTTTTTCTCTTAGTGGCAGGGTAATATCGGTGAGAAGAATAAGACTAAATTCGGAGTCGGTGGAGATGTGCATTTGCTTAAAGGATCACTTGGACTCAATCGATCGTATTCAACACGTAACCACTCTCGAAGATGAAACACCACTTGATGTTCGAGTGCACGACGAACAAGAAGGCATTTCTACAAGTAATTCCGAGGAAGAAGTCGCCGCTCAATAATTACGACGAACAAGAAGACTTTTCTATAAATAATATGTCAAAACTTTATATTTATAAGTTTAATGTTTTGTTAGTTTGTTTTTTAAGATTTTAAAACATGTAACCTTTTTTTTTTTGAACTTCTTAAAGTAAATAAAATGAATTTTATGTTAATTGTTTTGTTTATTTTTCATGCTATACAAATACGAATCGTAGTTTAGAATCCAAATCGCAAACGAAAATCGAAAAAAAAAAAACTAAATGCACTTGTATTGCAAATCCAATGAACAAGTTTACATTGTACAATGGTTACATATTTAACTGATGATGTTCCAACTGATGAAACTCTGCAACTGATGTGTCACTGATTCATATTTTGCATCAGTGACAACAAACTCTGCAACTGATGAATGTTCCCACTGATGAGTATTCCTCATCAGTGGCAACCTTCAGTAGTTGTCATCAGTGGCATCTTTCCCACTGATTCAACTGATGACTGTTCCCACTGATTCAACTGATGACTGTTCCCACTGATGAGTATTCCTCATCAGTGGCAGCTTTCCCACTGATGAGTATTCCTCATCAGTGGCAGTCTTCAGTAGTTGTGATCAGTGGCAACCTTCAGTAGCTGTCATCAGTGGCAACCTTCAGTAGTTATCATCAGTGGCA
This sequence comes from Bidens hawaiensis, assembly GCF_021521415.1. Taxonomy (NCBI): domain Eukaryota; kingdom Viridiplantae; phylum Streptophyta; class Magnoliopsida; order Asterales; family Asteraceae; genus Bidens; species Bidens hawaiensis. Next base: position 203,846 of record NW_027496201.1, read on the forward strand.
ACCTTCATTAGTTGTCAACTTGTCATTAGTGGCAACCTTCAGTAGTTGTCTTCAGTGGCAACCTTCAGTAGTTGTCTTCAGTGGCAAACATCTTCAGTAGTTGTCCTTTCTTCATCAGTTAATTGTTTATTTTTATGTTAATTGTTTTTTTTATTTTTCATGTTATACAAATACGAATAGTAGTTTAGAATCCAAATCGCAAACGAAAAACGAAAAAAAAAAATATTTTTTTTACTGTAACCGGTTGGAACCAGTTACGGTACAGGAACCGGGTTAGGAACCGGTAAGAACCGGATAAATAGGTTAGGGGTCCGAGGGTGGGAAAACCGGTTCGGTTCCCTAACCGGTTCGAGCCTGGAACCGGTTTAAAAGGGGGTTTTGAATATAGGAACCGGTTAAGAACCGGTTCCGGTTCCTAGTCCCAAACCGTTTTGAACATGCCTACTTTCAAACGTGGATTAAGAAGATAAACAACCAACCAATCAAAAACCATTATACCTCCACGTGTCACAACAAAATCTACACTTTTAATTTTATAACAATAACAATAATAAAAACTTAACAAAACAAAAACACTCTGAATAGATTAGACTTTGTGCGGATAGCATTTGTGCAATGGCGTCGACGGTTTATGCGGCGGCTAATTCAACCTCCATGGCGGCTACTGCCGTCATGTTACCACGTATTCCGACCAGACCTACTATTACCCGTTGCTCTGTCTTGCCTTCACTCCCTGCTCGCTCGTTTTCGACTTCTGTTTTGCGGGTTTCAGGTAGTTTGTTTCTTTCAGGCATTTCGTCGAACACTTGGTGGGTGTGAAGAGTTTGGTTGAGTTAATGGTTAGGTTGTTGTTAAGAACGTGTATAGAGATTCTGGGGTTTGAGTAATATGTAATTCAAGTGGTTAACCTGAAGTAGAAATTGTTATTTGTTTGTTTGTGTCTTTCAAGCATTTCGTCGAACACTTGGTGTGTGTCAAGAGTTTGGTTGAGCTAATGGTTAGGTTGTTGTTAAGAACGTGTATAAAGGTTCTGGGTGCTTGAGTTATCCACAATTCAAGTGTTTAATAGTAAAAAAATTCGATTTGTTTGTTTGTTTCTTTCAAGCATTTTGTTGAACACTTGGTGTGTGTGAAGGTTTTGGTTGAGTTAATGGTTAGGTTGTTGATAAGAGCGAATATGGAGATTCTGGGGTTTGAGTAATCCGTAATTCAATTGTTTAACTGGAGAGTTTACTGTTAAAAATATATTTTTTGGTAGTATGTTTCTTTCAAGCATTTCGTCGAACACTTGGTGTGTGTGGGAAGATTTTGGTTAGGTTGTTGATAAGAACGTGTATAAAGGTTTTGGGTGCTTGAGGTATCCATAATTCAAGTGTTTACCCTGAAGTAGAATTGTAGAAATTTGTTATTTGTTTGTTTGTGTCTTTCAAACATTTCGTCGAACACTTGGTGTGTGTGAGGAGTTTGGTTGATTTAATGGTTAGGTTGTTGATAAGAGCGAATATGGAGATTATGGGGTTTGAGTAATCCGTAATTCAAGTGTTTAACTGGAGAGTTTACCATTAAAAAATTTGTTTTTTGGTATGTTTCTTTCTGATTTTGTCGAACACTTGGTGTGTGTGTGATGATTTTGGTTAGGTTAATGGTTAGGTTGTTGATAAGAACGTGTATAAAGATTTTTTGGGCGTGGGTTATTTATAATTCAAGTGTTTGTTTGTTTCAAGCATCTCGTTGAACACTTGGTGTGTGACTATTTTGATGCGGTAAACAATTATATTGCTGATTATAAAACATAGATAGAGTTTGTGACTTTAAGTAATACATAATTTAAGTGCACACTAATCATATTTACTCGAAATTCAATGAATTTAAGCATAGACTGATTTTTGCAGCACTGAGTTTATCTCATTTCTGTTTCATGTTTCTGTGGATACCAGGGTCAAAAAGGTCAAATCTTTTCCAGATAAAGGTTTCAGAAGACGCATCGTCCGCCCCAGATGCAAATGAGTTGTTCAATGACCTTAAAGAAAAGGTAAACATGATTCTAAAAGTCTAAAACATTTAAACGTTTTATTTTTCATATCTTAATGTTCGTTTCTTTTTTGTTTATTATTTGCAGTGGGATGCAGTTGAAAACAAGTCCACCGTCCTAATCTATGGTGGAGGTGCAATTGTTGCAGTTTGGCTATCCTCAATCGTTGTTGGTGCAATCAACTCCGTGCCGTTGGTAAGTAGTAGCATAAGTTTTAATGTTTGATATTATTGTAAAAACATATTTTAGCAACTTTAAAATCTTTTCTGATTTGTTTTTTTGTTTTTTTTTTTGGTTTCATAAAAAATTCAGCTTCCGAAGATCATGGAGTTAGTAGGACTCGGATATAGTGGATGGTTTGTCTACCGATATCTACTCTTCAAGGTAAGAAATAAAAGATTAAAAATATTGCAAGATATTTTTCTTGTAATGGTTATACGGTCCGGTCCTGACTAGGGGTGTGCAAGAAACCGAAAAATCCAAACCGAAACAAAAACCGACGGTTTGGTTTTAAGTTTTTGTAAAAACCGAACCGAACCGAATTCCTAAATTTATGTTCTTTAATATTTTATATTAAGTAATTCATAAGAATCTAAAAAATATGTAACTCAAATATTTTTGGTAAAATGTATAATAGTCTGTCATTTACAATTAATAAAACTATTTATAATTAAATTCATTTAGTTTTGCCAACTTTTTTTCGGCCTAACTTTTTCAAGATCAAATGGCAAAAACCGCAATAAACCGAAATCAAAACCAAAACCAAAACCGAAAACACCGAAACCAGTCTGTTGCGTAGAGCGTTGACCAGTCTGTTGACTGGGCCCTAGCTCTTAAGTTCACATACAGTTAGTATAGATGTCGAATGACCGATGGTGTCATGTTTTTTGTGCCACAGTCGAGCAGAAAAGAGCTAGCGACAGATATCGAGTCCATAAAGAAGAAGATTGCAGGCACTGAATAGATGGTCGTTGTTTCAGTCTATAATCCTACATTTACTTTGTTTGTTGAATTCGACTTCATGTGTTTTTTTTCCCATAAAATTTATGTACAAGAAGCATATATGGTCTTGTAATGTAGTATAGTATCTTATATGTGGAATTTGCCAAGCTTGAGTAAACCGAGTCGGTTGTATGTTGTATAAACGAGTCTGGTTCCTTTTAATGATGAATCCACAAACACATATAGCTAAACAGGTTGTGTTCTTGTCAACATGATGGCTGACGGGCTTGCAAATTAACTCGTTCGACCCGTTATATATTTACTTTGTATTAATGTTTATATGCCATAAATTCAACTATATGGATGTTTGTTTTTTTCGCTAAAGTTTGAAAGTAAACTGCTGGAATATTGTTTGTTCAAAAGGCAAACATGTAATTTGAAAGTTATAATAAGCACACACAAAAAAAAGGTTTGGTTTAAAATATTGTGTTTGTATAATATTTTGGGCGTGATCAAGTTCATATGGTTGACACGCTTTTTGGTTTCGTGGCAGTAACATGCGGCAGTTCTCGCATCAGAACATTCACAGGAACTCTAGTAAATTTTCTGTCACATGTTTAGAATACTAGACCAGTAAACTGTAAAAACCTACATAATAATGGCATGGCATTGTCACTAACATGCCAACCATGTTTATATTATCCCAAAAATAATATGAATCAAAAGTTAATATTATCCCAAACAATAAGATGAGATGATACAATAATTGATCAATGTTCAACAAAATTTTCATGAACAAAACTGAAGGTCATTTATTGAATGGGTGATGAGATCTAACAAACTAAAAGCAAACCAGCCGACACCATACGGCTGAACCTGCAAACACCAGAAGTCGATACCATGTATGAACCTGCATCAATCAAAAGAAAGACTCGTAAAGACCAAATATTGGCTAATAACAAGTTCTTGATCATCTAACACAAACTAGATATACATTTGCTGAAACAAACCAAGGCTGGAACTGGAAGTTCGTTTGTGTTCGTAAACCGTTCACAAACAAGTTCGTTTCCTTAATACACGAACAAGAACCTTCATTCGGTTAATTATTCGTGAACCGTCCGCTTGTCCGATAGAAGCAAACGAACATAAACAATGCCTTGTTCGGTTCGGTTCTATTCGTTTACAACCCTATGCAGTTCTATTAAAACCAATTTCAAAAATCCGCATATAATAAAAGCCACAAATCAATGTCATTATTAAAGAAATTCCACATTCAACAAAGAAACCGATTTCTGACCCATCCTACTTTAAAAAAACTGATTAGGGCAAAACTAGTTTGAACCCGACCCGACCCGCCCTGCAGATTCATATACCACTTCGTAGTCACATTCAACGAAACCTGTTTTGTACCAGAACTGATTTAAAAAATTCCCGACCCAGAACCAAATCGATTTGATAGGTTCGCTTAATATTCCTCCTAACCATTTAAAACCCGAACCAGTTATTTACAAACTGATTTTCATAACCCGTCGACCAACCGACTCGTCTACAATCCAAACCATCAAAAGAAAGACTCGTAAAGACCAAATATTGGCTAATAACAAGTTCTTGATCATCTAACACAAACTAGATATACATTTGCTGAAACAAACCAAGGCTGGAACTAGAAGTTCGTTTGTGTTCGTAAACCGTTCACAAACAAGTTCGTTTCCTTAATACACGAACAAGAACCTTCATTCGGTTAATTATTCGTGAACCGTCCGCTTGCCCGATAGAAGCAAACGAACATAAACAATGCCTTGTTCGGTTCGGTTCTATTCGTTTACAACCCTATGCAGTTCTATTAAAACCAATTTCAAAAATCCGCATATAATAAAAGCCACAAATCAATGTCATTATTAAAGAAATCCCACACTCAACAAAGAAACCGATTTCTGACCCATCCTACTTTAAAAAAACTGATTAGGGCAAAACTGGTTTGAACCCGACCCGACCCGCCCTGCAGATTCATATACCACTTCGTAGTCACATTCAACGAAACCTGTTTTGTACCAGAACTGATTTAAAAAATTCCCGAACCAGAACCAAATCGATTTGATAGGTTCGCTTAATATTCCTCCTAACCATTTAAAACCCGAACCAGTTATTTACAAACTGATTTTCATAACCCGTCGACCAACCCGACTCGTCTACAATCCAAACCAGTTTCGTCCATCTCCAAAATCAAGTTCAAGACTCCATCCATACTCAACAAAATATCAATGGCTAACAAATCATAAAGACTCATAAAGATCAAAGATTGGCTAACAACAAGTTCTTGATCATCTAACACAAACTAAATACGCATTCATAATAAACAAACCAAACGTTCAGCGAACCGTTCGTTTATGCTCGTGAACTATTCACAAACAAGTTCATTTCCTTAATAAACGAACACAAACAACTTTCGTCCCGTCCCATTCGGTTCGTTTACAACCCTATGCATTTCCATTGCGAACAAGCTCAACAATCAATATTCAAGAATGCATATACCAAATACTCCCTCCGTCCCATTTAAAATGTCCACGTTTCCTTTTTTATTTGTCCCACTACAAATGTCCACTTTCAAAATTTTTTAGCCAATTTCCAGATTTACCCTTAAACACACACAACTAACATTAATAAACAATATTTATGGACCAATTTCCAAGGGCATTATTGTCATTTAGTAAGCAAAAAAAAACAATAATTTAATCTACCTTAAACTTTGTTAAACTAAGACACTTTAACCGATACGGAGGGAGTATTAACATAACATTATTACCCTAACCTTACCGCTCATCGAAGCTTGGCCTGAATCGAACTCTGCCTCTTCGCCGCCTCCTTCACCTTCTCAATATACCCTTCAATCGGCGGGGTCAACGTCGCCATAAACCTATTAACCGGAAACGGCGTCATATCCGGCACCAACGCCTTCTCCCTCAACTCATCCAGCAACGCCTGGATCGCCTCCTTCTTACACTTCAACAACGCGGTCTCCGCCGCCTGCCTCGCCCTATTCTTCCTCATTAATATCCTACTATACTCCTTAGCCAACTTCCTCCCATCCTCAATAGTCAACTCATATTTCGGTACCTTATCGCCATCGACAACGCCTAATGTTATCAAATCCAATCCTTCTGGTCCAATTAACCCTAACTTATTATTATTATTACTATCATTATTATTATTTTTTATATTTTTTTTGAAATTTGTGATTTCTAGTTTCCGGTCTTCGGATAACAATCCCATTTTCTCACGTTCGGCTTCTCGTGCACGTTCTTTGGGGGTTAGGTGACGTACGGGTGCCTTGGCTTGCAAGCAACCGTCGATTAGTACTTCTAATTGGCTTCTTCTCGGGCCGGATTTCGAATCGGATGGATCTGGTTTCTGTTGCTGGCCTTTTTTGATGGTGATTTTGGACCGGGTTAGGGTTTTGCCGTCTTTGAGCTTGCCTTTGCCTTTGGCCGTGCCGCTGACGGTACGGCGTTGGAGGATTTGTGAGTTAGGGTTAGGGTTTGGAGTTTGGTGATGCGGTTCATGGTGGATGTGGTGGTGGTTGGATGGATGGAGTTAGGGTTTTGTGGAAGTGATGATGGGGTTGAACTTGTTAAAATGAAACTTTGGGGGTTATAAAATGAACAGGTCTCGAGCTCGGCTCATGAAATGTTTTTATAAGTCGTGTGTGTCGGGATTTCTGTTAAAAAGGAAACCCTGTTAGTAGGGGTGCGGTTCGGTACGGTTTTGGTTAAAACTGAACTGAAAACCAAAACTTCGGATTTTGGAGTATTTGAAAGCGCTCGGTTTCGGTTTTTGTCGTTTGATCTTGAAAATTTTACGTCAAAATTATTTTTTCAAAAAAATAATTAATTTAGGTATAAATAATTTTGTTAATTGTAAAATAAGAGACTATTAAACATTTAATCAAAAATATTTGAGTTACATGTTTATTAAATATTCTTATAAATTACGTAATATATAAAAAACAAAAAACAAAAATTTAGGATTTCGGTTCGGTTCTTTCGGTTTTTGTTATATGCAAAACCGTTAGTTCGGTCTTTACAAAAACATAAACCAAACCGTCATTAGTTTTTTTACGGATCCTTTTGAAGGGAGGTGTACTTTACGGCCAGCTGATATTATTGTGTTCGGGTGGGCGGGGGGAAACACGCATGTGTGGATCTTATAGGAGTGTCTCCTTTTGTTGGGCTCATGGACCGTAGGTTTGTTGTGGGTCAGGTTGAATCGGGCAAAGTTATTAAACACGAGAAAGACTTTAGAGAATCAACATGTGTTTCTTCGTTTATTATTTATTAATTAATTTATATATTTAATTATTTATTATTATATATTTTTAGAAAAAACTTAAACGATCTAAAGCTCGGCTACACAAGACAAATTAATATATGGAGGTTCAAATGAGGTCGAGCTAAAAAGTAAATGAGAATACTTAAGGCTCGATGAGCCTAACAAGCTTCCCATTATGGCTCAATAACTAAACGAGCTTTATTTGAGGTTCAGACTCAGCTCGAGCTCTAAAAGCTCGGCCCGTTTCAAGGTTAATTATTGCACCATTAGTTGTGTTGACCGCTACTCTACAACATCCTACATGATATACAATCTAAGACAAAAAATGCTTTTTTTGTTAAGAGAAATCTCTTGTCATTCATTAATTATCACCTAAGCATTAAAATCTTCTCTAATTATTAGGGTGAAGTACCCAAAGTATCCAATAAAAAATATAAAGTGGTCTTTTAATGTTTGTGAAATAATTAAAGTAAAAAAAAGTATAGTGGTTTTTACGGTTTTTACTAAATAACTTGTAGCCCAATGGTATCAAAGTGTTTATTGATATGGAGTATCTTTCAAATTGTAAGGGTTTGTAGCAAAGCAAGAAATGCGAGACTTTTGTTGTTTGGTTTTTTTTCTTATCGGGTGGTGGGTGTAAAAAAAACCCGAACCGTAGGGTTATAACCAGATTAATCCTATGGCATTAAACCGCCAAACATGAACAAAAGTCTAACCCGGTTTTATACTCGATCTTTGACTTACTTCAAACAGGTACCAACCCGGACCGGTTTGGAAAAAGAAAAAACTGGTTTTGTACACTCATGAAGGAATAGGCTGGACTCAAAGGCAGAATGACAAGTATGAGATTGATGGAAACAAAGATAGGCTAGTTTTATTAGAAAAAGAAGATGATAGTGGCCCGATTCGAGAGGGGCACAGTCTCCGTTTACAATGGAAAGAGTCAAAAGACAGACATAAAACTTGAATGAAAATACTGATAAATAAGCTTGCTATTTAAAACATCCAGACCCTAAATTAGTGTGGCTTGCTCCTTAATTTTCGGGAAGACCATTGATTGATTTGACAGCTAGTTTACCATAATAGTTATAACCGAATCAATTAAGTCGATTTCCCATAAATAGAATCCAGCTGTCCCATATTGCGAGCTGTGACTCTATCACAGAATTTGTCCAAAAACAAGTATAGAATGTTCTTAAACATGCAACAACTTAACCATCAATACTTCTTCCAACAGGCGTTCGTAAACTGGTGAAACGATCAACTCGTCTCAACACAACTAAGTCGATCGACTTATAGTCTAGAAACCAGGTTTGGCGACTTGAATCCAGGCATGTAAACCGTCCGAATACTTAAGTTACATATACAGAATTTAGTTTGCAAAAAAGTTACTAAACCATCTAAGCCCGTTTTTGTCGGTTTGACAGGTTGCTTAATTTGGTTTACCGTTTTTCAAAACTTAGTAATTCGATCTAAATATGTAAAAACGTTCGATTGAGCTGTCATTATAAGACAGTAAATTATAAATACAGGCATATTAAGGTCCATAATACCAATTTACATTTCCTCTTTTATCTTTTCAAAGCACACAAGTTTTGATTCAGTTCTCATATCACAACATTTGAAGTTAGAAATATTAATTAACTACTATATTTTTAATGCCTGATGGTAAGCTCGGCCCGAAGATGAAGTACGCCATTGATGAAGTAAAGACTATCCTCAGCCATAAACGAGGTCCATGGGATCGCAAACAAGTTTCTGTAACCAACCGCCTTTCCACCCGTAAACGTATAATTCCCTTTATACTTGCTAATATACTCTTCTGTCGGCTTTGACCGAGCTGAAAACTCGTAGTCAACCGCAAATGTCACCGACCCTTTTTCCTGCATCCCTAAAAACAGCCCGAAACAATGAAACGAGCTTTGTTGGTCCATGTTACAATGAGCTGATAAGAAAAACCCTTGACCGCCTAAATGAAACGCTTGAGAGTAGACCCGGCCTGACGGGAACAAATTCTCGCACTCTTCGCGTTTCAGATCTAGGTATACTACACACTGCTGGCGTGGCTGTTCGAACTCCACAACCTTAACGGGGCGGTACTTGTAGGCCCGTTCGATGAACCGGCGGTTTGGGTGAGGGTTTTCATCAGCGGCTAGGGTGCGTTGTCGGTGTGGGGCCTCGGCTTTGAAGAAGAGGGCTTCAACCACTACTTTTTGTGCAAACTCGTGGTCGAAGTCGTTGCATGCCATGACTTTTCTGAGCTTTCTGCAGGTCATGTAGGGGAACCGGATGAACTGAGCTAGACGTGTGGCTAGGATCTCACGGCGTTCTTCTATTTTAGGGTACTGAAGTCTGGACCATTTGAGAACAAAATCATAAACCACATCTTCTGATGCCACTTGGAGATCATCACTTGCGAGAATTGCTTCAACTCCAGCAAGAGGTAAGTTGAGTACCTCATCTTGAAACCTGATATTATTATATCGAAATTTAAAAACCGAAAACTAATTATCCTTTTTTACAATAAATGTAATATGAAATGATCTTACTTGGTGATATCTTTGTATCGGACAGCAAGAAACTGTTTTGCTGCATCGGTCAACGGTTGAACGGCTTCCGCCATTAAAACACTAGATGGAAGATCAAGATAGAGTAGTGCGGAATCGGGCGTCATATCCAGACCTCTCAATGCACGGCTGCAATATCGCATGCAAGAAGCCACCTCAAACTTATCAGCAGCCATTAATACATCCAGCAAAGCAGGAGCAGTTGTCACGGTTAAGGTATTGCTGTACATAAAGTTGAGGAGTTCCATAAGTGCAGCTTCCTCTGTTCCAAAAAAAAGGTGAGAAATCTAAAGAATCGTTACCAGTTTTAGCCTTTTAGGTATAGAAAGCTCAAAATAAAATGAAATATGTACCTGATGCATTGATACGCAATGTTACATGTCGTTGCTCTGACTCCCTCATACCATTAGAGAAAAGCTGCATTGGAGATAAATGGAAATGAATATTGTAAATTAAAAAAATTTAATGACAGAAAAAAAGTATACTCATTCGTAAATTGGGAGTTTCACCAGGTAAAAGAATGGACTTTTTGCTGCCAAAATTGGAGAGCTAATGTGTAGAGTTTTTACTCTCACGACTGTCGAACACTCCATGCTCCAGTTTGAATCAAGGTCGTTTGCACCTTCATCTCCTGTAAAGTGGAATAGAAGAACACACTTATTTACAGAAACACAAGATAAAAAATTATTTACAGAAACAATAGGAAAAATTATCAAACCTGATGGTGGTTCTTCAATCATTGCTGCGGTCTCCTCATCCTGGTTTTCAGTGTCCAAGTCATCAGGAATGTTATCAGGCTGATTCAGAATTTGTTCCTCTGGACCAACAGCAGACATGTCTACAGCTGTGAACACCAAATGTCAAGGTCAATGAATACGTTTTTGTTCAGATTAACCAAACTATAACCATCTCAAATAAACATCAAGCAAAGCCTAAATGAGTACAGAAAAAAAATTATTTTGTGTTTCCTGTGTTCTTGTTAGTTGTTATGAGTTGAAACTCAGAAACAAATCTTGACAAGTGACAAGGCATACTTTTATGATGTTCTATCGCTCTTCAAAGATGAATAAACTCGATCAATAAATGCATGCAAAAATATTCTAAAGTTTGACTCCAATCTTCCTACACTAGTAAAGAGACATGCACCTTGTGGAAGACACTCATTCAATAAGAAACATGACTTCCACCAGAAAAGAGTCAAGTATAACCATGATTCTGCAATTAATGACCACATTACAGATCATGTCAGCAGTAATTTGCCCATACGAGAACAAAAAACAGGAAATATCATATTCCCATCCCGACCCTTACCACCTGTACCAAAGCTTTTATAAATGACAAACTTTCTTAAAATCCTCCCCCTTTCTCCTCGGCCCTCCCTATGTCCAGATTACCTCAACTGTCTGTCGTATTTATTATTATGCTTTGTTTAATCTAGAAGGCTGGCCCTAAACCATACATACTCTCCCAACAGAGCTGACTAGCCCAACCATACATGAGATGATCTATTTTGTGGATTAAATAACTAGAACCCTGCTATTTATTTTATAAAAACTGTTTTAAGAATAGAACCCTAGAAAAACTAATCACTGAACGAGAGTAACCTATATACCCCTCAAGCTTTTATGCTAAAAGGTTTTTCAAAATACCAACCCTTCTCACTTCCTCCTGTTGTCCACCTAGAATATTCTTTTTCAGTCTACATAATGGCAATCAAATTGGCAGCAGCACCAAGAATCACATTCACAAGAAGCCAAAGACAGCGTAAAAGAGTAATCCTTTGTGTATAGTGATGTACACATGTACCAATTAAACTTGCTATCAACAGACTAGGAAATGACCATTGCAGTGTGTCAGATATGCCCTAAAAATCTAAAAACAACTATCTCAAAAAAACAGACATGTGCAGCATCCATACCGCACTTGTTATTAGACAGTTGCAATCTTCATATCAAGCAACAATCCCCAAATTGGATATGTTAACAAATATCAAGCCAATAGCTCAAGGAACACTCTTTAAGAAAGTAAATTGGCAATAACAAGTTCCATTACGCAAACTATACCTGTCAAGAGTCAGACTACCAAGCCAAGAGCTCAAGGAATGCTCTTTGAGAAAGTAAACCAGCAATAACAAGTTCCATTATGAAAACTATATTTGTCATACTACTTGAGTTTCAGTATAACATATCAAATTCTCTAATAATTGGAAAATAAACCTATATTCAAGTAGAAACCTAAGATAGAGAGAGAAAAGGCCAAAAAGGTACATATACAAGATATTAAGTAATGTTTTATGAGCTATGACACTGAATGTCTTGAGTTCAGTTCTCCACCAGCAACATCTTTCTATCACATCTAACTTCCATACCAAATTATACATGTGAACTTGATAACTCAATGTCTAATCACTTAATACTGTCAAAAATAAGCTTCACGATTAATAAAAGTATGCTCTGTGAGCATATCATTAAGAAAATAGCTCTAGGATTGCCCTTAAGAAAGTAAACTAGAAATAACTTGTTCCATTATGCAAACTATATTTGTTAAGACTACTTGATTTTCAGAATATCATATCAGATCCTCCAATAATTGGAAAATAAACCTGTATTCATCTAGAAACCTAACTACTTAAGATAGAGAGTTAGAGACAGAAAAAGGTACATATACAATATATTAAGTGTCGTTTACTAATTATAACCATCTTATCAGTTCATTCATGTCAAATAACTTACCAGCAACATATTTCTCTCACATCTCACTTTTATACCATATAAACATGATAACTCAATGTCTAATCACTTAATAAATCACAAAATAAGCTTCACAGTAACTTAAAACAGACTCCTAAGACAAAAATAATCATCAAATTCTTCACATCTTACACTATTCACCTAATCTCACACATTGTATCATGAAGTTTATCTCTTAATCAACTTCAGATGCTATTTATTGCTTTAATAATAATAATAATAATAATAATAATAATAACAACTCACAAACAGTTCTTCAAATCAAGCACATCAACAGCACAAGCAATTAACCAACAATCAATCAATCAATAAACCTCTAATTAACATAAAATTAATAATTGAAAAAAAATATATATAAAAAACCAATTAATAAATAGTAAACGAGCCGAGCTCTAGCTTGAAAATCTACTCACCAGCCGAGCTCTAGCTTCACGGTCACTTAAAACAGCTTCCTAACATAATAGCAATCATAAAATTCATCACATCTTACACTATTCCCCTAATTTCACAAAGTGTATCATGAAGTTTATCTGCTTATCAACTTCAGATGCTATTTATTGCTTTAATAATAATACTAATAATAATAATAGAACAACAACAACCAATCAATCAATAAACCTCTAATTAACATAGAACTATAATCGAAAAAAAATATAAACAATTATAAATATATAAAAAACTAATTAATAATAAATAGTAAACAAGCCGAGCTTGAGCTTGAAAATCTAACCACGAGCCAAGCTCTAGCTTTGAAAACAGAGCACCGAAAGAGCTCCGTGTAAGTTAAACGAGCCTCGAGCTCGGCTCGGCTCGTTTGCAAACAACAATCAATCAATCAATCAATTAACTTAAACAACTCATAAACACTTCTTCAAATCAAACACAACATCAACAGCAAAAGAAATTAAACAACAACAACAACAACTATAATCAATTAATCAATCAATCAATCAATAAACCTCTAATTAACATAAAATTATAATTGAAAAAAATATATAAAACAATTATAAATATATAAAAAAACTAATTAATAAACATTAAACTAGCTGAGCTCGAGCTTGAAAATCTACTCACTGGCCGAGCTCTAGCTTTGAAAATAGCTAGAGCTCAGCTCGAGCTCCGTGTAAGTTAAACGAGCTCGGCTCGGCTCGTTTGCAAACAGCAATCAATTAACCTATAAACAAACAATATACCATTCTCTCGCTTAATATCCTCTCGCCTTCGCTTCCGATTTCTCGCCCAATCAGCTAAACTAGTGCAACCTTCACCATCACCTCTACTCTCCTCATCCTCCGTAGACTCTGAAACAATCTCAATTCGAAGTATCCGATCCGAGAAGTTGCTGTCGTTGAACGCGAATCCGAAGTCGCCGTCGCCGCCGGAAGGAGTGTACTCCGATGACTCCATTATTGCTGTCCGTGGATCGAATAGATCCAGATTTGAATCACGCATGGTGTATTGATTTGAATTTGAAACCCTAGGTTTTTTGGTTAGCTGATGAAAGTTGAAATGTGTGTGTGTGTGTGTGTGTGAGGTCGTCAAGATAGAAGACTGTTTGTGTGTTTATTTATAGTAGGTAGTTAAATTTTTAAATTTAAAATTTACCGTGTATGTAGGTTGTTTTTTTTAACGAAATTTCGAGCCCCTGCCACTTGACATGAGTTGCCGTCCACAAGAGCAAGCTCTCTGGGAAGAGACACTCTAATAGAAAACTCGCATCGCCATCAAGATTCGAACTTGAAAGGCCAACCGGCATCAAGCTCTTACCCATCATTTGGTTGGCCACTTGAGCTAGCCCAAGTGGTTTACCATGTATGTAGTTACACTAAATAAAAAATAATATATATATTTTTCTCTTTTTTAATTAAATAGTATTTCTTTTACACATTTATCAGTATCTTTTCGCTTATGTGGCCTTTGTGATTCAAAAGTTGACTCGGTTGAGCATGTCTTCTCGGGTTGCTTAGTAGCTTTGAAGGTTTGGGAGTTTGTGGGCTCGTGGTGTAAAATTCCCTCGATCTATGCTTTTTCGGTCAGAGATTTATTGGAGATTCATAAGACCCTGGGCTGGGGTCCAGGAAAGGGACGTTTTTCATGGCATAGTGATTATCGCTTGCTGGAGACTATGGAAATATGGAAAGCCCGTAATGAGAGGATATTTGAAGACAAATAAGTAAAGATAGAGAAAGTAGTAGGTGATATTAGGTCTCTCGTTTTTTTATGGTTCAAGAACAGGTCCAAATGTAAGTCTTTAGTTTGGTCAAAGTGGTGTAATTTCAATTATATGTAATTGTCGGGCTTCTCTCCGGCTTGTGGAGAGGGGTGCTGTCTCTTTGTGACTTTGGTTTTTGTTTGTTTATAATATATATAGTTTGAAAAAAAAATAAGTATCTTTATTTTTCCAGTCTCGACTTATTTTAAAAACCATAAAAAAATTATAAAGTGTGAAGTATTTCTCCAAACTTACTAATCAACAAAAGTTTATCTATCTCCTTCACTCTCAACTACTTTATATAATGAGAACTTACTTGAAATAAAGAGAATATGTTGAAAATACTCTTATTTTTGTGTTTTTGGGATGAGTAGTTTTTTTTTTCAATTGAGTATTTGGACCATTGAGGTTTCACGATTGTGGTTAATGTTGTTTAGATGTTGACTTTGTCATTTTTATTGTTAAAGCAATGGTATATTGTTTTTCGGTTTGTTTACTATTTTATTAGTTTTTTCAAACGATTATAATCAACCCCGAATCATCATACAAGCCACCACACCACCATCACTATGGCCACCCACAACCACACCACCAACTTGACTCGTATTCATAATCTCGAGCTTACATATCAAAACATATTGATTTGGCATATGTTTAATCTACCATGTGATGTATAGCTTGTAGCTATCTCAAATACTAAAATACACGTGTCATTTTGGCTTATTTTACTTTCTAATTAGCAACTTGACCTTCCTAAACAACTCAACAATTAAGATACACTTCATCATTTCATCATTTCATCTTGGTTCTCAAATCAATCTCAAAAGCTACAAAATGTGTAGTTGAGATGACAACGCGACATATTGGGGACTCAATCCCACTAAAGACAAAGAATAATAAGATTACATATCCATTTTCATCCTCAAGCAAAATTAAGGGATTTTCCACCACCCATTATAATTTCGATCGAATGATATGCATATGGACATGGGAACTTTCATTTGATGATATTGACATATATTGATACTCTTATGTTTTCGTTATTTCTCATACTGTGGATATTGTTTTTTTTTTAATATGAGGTGAAACCGTTGATGTTTTTTCTTATATATGGGACACAAGAGAAATGGCATGTGCAAGCCATGATTATAACGAGCAAAGTAACATACATCCTTGTTTTATAGGTCGGCGTGTAAGTTATGATTACAAGATTCGAGGTCTCCCTATCACACAACTGTTGTAGCGTTCATAACCAACCAAGTCAACAAATTTTCAATTAAAGCAAGTACATGTGCCAGATTTTTTAGTTATACAACACCAACAAATCTCTTCAAAACACGAAGCAATAAAATTATCAACATTAACGTAACTAATCATATTGTAACATTCAAATAACCATCACATACAAGCAAAATGCATTTAGTTTGGGTTGGTCAATAACCATTAGGGTATGGAAAAAGGGTGACCGCCAAAAGAATCGATTGTAGAGCTAGAAGAACAACGACAACAACTATTGGAAGTTGAAATCACCTCAACAACCAAAATGGGAAGGACATGTTTACTATTCTCATGTTCTCGACTTGCAATGTTCCAAACTTGACTGATTAGCCTCAAAAGGGGAATTAGATAATGGTAAACACATATCTGACTTTAAAACGAGTTGACTTAAAAATATCAGGTAAACAAGAAAATATAATCATTGAATTCAACAATTACGCATTACTTATAACTAGCTATTCCTTTCAAACACTTTATATTTTCACGTACATCCGTTTACCTTTCAAACATATAAACAACAATATTTCCCCGAACAAACACTAGCAACAAAATCCTTTAATAATAACACCCATCATCATTATTTGTTCGGTTAAAAAACAGTTAAACGAACTCATATATCTCGGGTTACTTCCCAACCTAAAAAAAATCTTCCCACCCTAGAACCCGGTTGGACCCTTGTCAAAACGTATTGCGGATATTATTATTATTATTATTATTATTATTATTATTAATTAATTAATCAGTCGGTGGTGCTTGTAAGTTATAACAGGCTCGATTATTATTATTATTATTATTATTATTATTATTCTAGGTCATCCATCCGTCATCGTCTTCTTATTATCGATTCGGAGCATACTCGTACGCCTTTCAATCAAATATATTCTCTCTCAAATCTGATATCGAGATTCGAATTAGGTTAATATCTGAAGGAATTAGGGTTACAGGGATCTGGGTTTTGATTTAAAAGCAAATCTATCCGGTAATTCATCTGATTTCATATTTATTTAGTTTATTATTCATGTTTATAAATTTTTATGTTATGTTGATTTATTGTTTTGTGTTTTTGCAGGAATAATTAGGGTTACTGGGATCTGGGTTTTCATTCAGAAGCAAATTTATCTGGTAATTAATCTGTTTTTTTATTTTTAATAATATATTTTGATGAACTAAGTAGTTAATGCCGAAAAATATCGGATATCTTGACCGATATCTGAGATACCGGTTATCGCGGTGAAATATCTGTAATTTTAATATCTTGTGAAATTCATAGCAAGTGGTAACTGATTAAGACTTAAACCACTAACATTGGACAATGAAAATGGATAATTAAGACTTAACACTGATATCGGGAATATCAGTGATTTATCGGTCAATATCGCTGAGGGATTGATAACCGATATATCATTGGCGACATCGACTGCATAGTTGATGAATTTGTCTTTTTTTAAAAATCTAAATGGTTATGTTTATGGTTATTAACTTGTTATTGTTTGGTTTAGTGTAGTGAGATTTGAGATATGGAAGATTTGAAGCATAAATCTAGCAAGAAGGATGAATATGTTAAAAAAGACGATGATTTGAAGCGAGGGCATAGAGAGAAGGAGCGGAACGGTGAGAGGCGTAGAGAGCGGGAGCGAGATCGAGATAGGAGTGTCGATGAGAAGTATAAGGAACGAGAGAAGCATAAAGAGAGACATAGAGATAAGGAGAAGGAGAAGGAGAGAGAGCGGAAGGAGAGGGAGAGAGAGAAGGAACGTGAACGGGAACGGGAAAGGTTGAAAGAAAAAGAGAATAGAGAGAAGGAACGTGAACGGGAACGGTTGAAAGAGAAGGAGAACCGAGAGAAGGAGAGGGAGAGGAGGGAGAGGCGAGAGCGGGAGGAGAGAGATAGGGAGAAACGGAGAGAAGCGGAGCGGGATCATAATGTTGATGATGTGAAAGATAGGGATAGAAAGAGGCGAAGACGGGACGATGAGTATAAGGAGAGTAGTAAGGGTTCGAGTAGACGGAGAGAGGATAGTGTGGATAACGGTGAGGTGAAGGATTCTTCGGATAAGAAAGTGTCGAGGACGCGTGAAGAAGATATGGAAGAAGAACAGAGGAAGTTGGATGATGAGATGGAGAAACGGAGGCGGAGAGTGCAGGAATGGCAGGAGAAAAGACGGAAGAAAGAGGAGTCTGAAAGGGAACAGCTTGGAGTGACGGATGAGGCTGCGGGTAAGACGTGGACGTTGGAAGGCGAGTCTGATGATGAAGAAGCTGTTCCTGTGGAGAATGCAGATGTTGAGATGGATGACGTGAAGGACGGAAATCGAAACGCGGATGACATGGTTAACGGATTAGATAACGGTGATGGTGATGGTGATGGTGATAATACTGTTGTTGCTTCGCAGAATGGCGGTGATATGGAAGAAGATGAAATTGATCCGTTAGATGCGTTTATGGACACCATGGTGATACCTGAAGTTAACAAGTTGATCAGTACCGAGCCTTCTGTTGTAGATCAAAAGAGTACCGAGTTAACGAATGATGATAAGAATAAGGACAAAAAGAAAAAGAACGGTGGCAGATCAATGGGTAGGATTATTCCCGGTGAAGAATCTGATGTAGAGTATTCGGATGTTGAAAACGATGACGATACTATAGAAGACGAAGACGATGACGAGTTTATGAAACGAGTGAAAAAAACCAAGGTTGAAAAACTATCACTTGTTGATCACTCGAAGATCAATTACATTGAATTCCGAAAGAATTTTTATATTGAAGTGAAGGAGATAAAGAAGATGACTCAAGAAGAGGTTGCCGCGTATAGAAAAGAATTGGAACTAAAAGTACATGGAAAAGACGTACCGAAGCCGATTAAAACGTGGTACCAAACGGGACTCACGACGAAAGTTTTGGAAACGATTAGAAAGCTGAATTACGATAAACCAATGCCTATTCAAGCGCAAGCGTTGCCAGTTATAATGAGTGGTCGAGATTGTATCGGTGTTGCAAAGACGGGCTCTGGTAAAACGCTAGCTTTTGTTCTACCGATGTTGAGGCATATAAAGGATCAGCCGGAACTTGGTTCCGGAGACGGGCCTATCGGGCTTATAATGGCACCTACACGAGAGCTTGTTCAGCAGATTCACAGTGATATACGAAAGTTCACCAAGGTAATCGGGCTTCGCTGCGTGCCCGTGTACGGTGGTTCTGGTGTTGCACAACAAATAAGCGAGTTGAAACGAGGGGCTGAAATCGTTGTTTGCACACCAGGTAGGATGATTGATATTTTGTGTACCAGTGCTGGGAAAATCACGAATCTGAGACGGGTTTCTTATTTGGTTATGGATGAAGCTGATCGTATGTTTGATATGGGGTTCGAGCCGCAAATCATGAGAATCGTGCAGAACATCCAACCGAATCGCCAGACGGTGCTTTTTTCTGCTACGTTTCCTCGCCAGGTGGAGGTGTTGGCCCGGAAAGTTTTAAATAAGCCCGTGGAGATACAGGTAGGTGGAAGAAGTGTCGTGAATAAAGATATAACGCAGTTGGTGGAAGTGCGGCCCGAAAACGAAAGGTTTTTTAGACTTTTGGAGTTACTTGGAGAATGGTATGTAAAAGGTAAGGTTTTGATATTTGTTCAGTCACAGGATAAGTGTGACGCTTTGTTTAAAGATTTGATTAAACACGGGTACCCGTGTTTATCGCTTCACGGGGCTAAAGATCAGACCGATAGAGAATCGACCATTTCCGATTTCAAGAGTAACGTATGCAACTTATTAATTGCGACTAGTATCGCTGCACGGGGTTTGGATGTTAAAGAGCTTGAGCTCGTGATAAATTACGACGTACCGAATCATTACGAAGATTACGTTCATCGTGTCGGCCGTACGGGTCGAGCGGGGAGAAAAGGGTGTGCGGTCACGTTTTTATCGAGTGAAGACGAGCGATACGCGCCGGATCTTGTGAAAGCGTTGGAGTTGTCGAATCAAGCGGTTCCTGATGATTTGAAAGCGCTTGCTGACGCGTTTATGGCTAAGGTTAACCAGGGGCTTGTGCAGGCTCATGGTACAGGTTACGGTGGGAGCGGGTTTAAGTTTAATGAAGAGGAAGATGAAGTTAGGAAAGCGGCAAAGAAAGCACAGGCTAAAGAATACGGGTTTGAAGAAGATAAGTCAGATTCGGAAGACGAGGATGACGGTGTGCGAAAAGCAGGCGGCGATATCGCGCAGCAGGCGGTTATTGCTCAAGCTGCCGCCCTTGCTGCCGCCAGTCAACAGCCTGCTACTAGTAGCGTACCGACTCTGCCGGGTATTCTTGGAACGATGGCGGGTGTTGCTGGTGCTAATGACGGCGCTGCTAGGGCTGCAGCGTTGGCGGCTGCGATGAACTTGCAGCATAATTTGGCGAGGATTCAAGCGGATTCTTTGCCTGAACATTATGAAGCGGAGTTGGAGATTAATGATTTCCCGCAGAACGCCAGGTGGAAGGTGACACATAAAGAGACCCTCGGTCCGGTTGCTGAGTGGACCGGAGCTGCCATTACCACTAGGGGCCAGTATATTCAACCTGGAAGGATCCCGGGACCCGGTGAGAGAAAACTTTATCTGTTCATTGAAGGAGCTACTGAACAGTCTGTTAAACGGGCCAAAGCAGAACTGAAACGTGTCCTGGAAGACATCACAACACAGGCGTTATCTCTTCCAAGTGCACAACCGGGACGTTACTCTGTTGTATGAGAATCAGACTCAAGTCGTGCGTAAAGGTGTGTTACAACTTACAATATCTAATTTATTTATTTTTATATAACTTGCTTCTTAAACTGAATCGTCTTTATGCAATCTTTAATTTACATATGCATGTTGCATGTCGTTAAATGTGTGCATTTTGTTATGTGGTTAGATGTTGGTTGCAAGTGTACGATACATATTTATATATTTTTAATGTGTTCTTTGTAGGAGGATCCCGGCTTGCACTTGTGTGTATGCATTTGCTTTTTGTGGCTGCCAGCAGATGGCGATCACTCACCTTTTTCCTCTTAACAAAACGTAAAACGTGATATATATCGAACCAATAGTCTTGAGTTGCGTATTGTTGTTTTTGTATGATGATTGTTCTGATTTGAGCATTCATTTCTGATTGTAGGTTGGTTGGGGAACGGCCTAACGGGCTTTTGTTGCGTCTTTGACAGTGTTCAGAAGTTATGACCTATTCATCACTAACATCCATTATATACTAGAGTAGTGCTTATTAGTACTATTATGTTTTATATATTACGAATCACCGTCATCGATCCAGCCTAGTATGCTTAGTACTATGCTTGTTAATTCGTATAATTCGTAATATATAAAATATCGGTAATTCGCATATCTATATGTTTTGGAACTATTATGCTTATTAGTACTATTATGTTTTATATATTTTGATTGATATGCGGTTCTGGTTTATTATTATATCTATAAAATATCGTTTCAGACTAGTAGTATTAATAATATTTTCTTTGGCTAGTTTGGTAGAATAAGTTATGCTTTGCTATTATCGTCATGTGAAGTTGTATTGCTTTTGTTTACGCGATATTCTTGATTTGTTTCATTGAATTTAAGATCACTTTAGGAAACTCATGATAGTCGGTGTTTTAACTGGATTTTTTTTGGAGATATTTATATTGTTAGTTTACGATTGTATCTTATGTCAGTCGAGTGGCCTGCATGCATCATAATATTATTATCCAGTTTTAAACTAGGTTGCCTATTTTATTACTTATGCTACATTAATTCTGACGATTCTAGTGTTTCAGGTTATAGATCGTCTCGTCTTATGGATGAAGAAGCTTGTTGCCTAATATCAAAAGCTATATACATTATTGGGATTACAAGTTCACTTGTGATGAGACCGCTCATTTGGTTTGTTTTTATTTATTATAATTTACTATCTTGAGAATCCAACTACTGAGAGTTTCTTTGTAACTTTGTTTTAACTGTTTTTTATGTCATACTTTATAAAAAGAACATTGAGTGCTGCTACATTGAGATATGGTTTTGCATGTTTAATTAATGTTCTTAGCATCAAAGTTGCATAATCTATTGAAAATCGAGTGTGATGAAGGTGAACGATAATATGCAAGACACTTGCTTTTGGGGTTAGGATGTATGTAAGTTGTAGCGCTTGGACGATGGGTGGATGTGACAATCGTTATTGACTTTGTACGTTATACGTAGGGGTGTTCAAGATATCCGAAAAAAAACCGAAATCCGAACCGAAACCGAAACCCAAATAAACCGATCCGAATAAGAATTCGGATCGGATCAATCCGAATAACTTATTCGGATTCGGATCGGATTCGGATATGGAATTTGAAAAAATTCGGATTGTTCGGATTATTCGGATATCCGTTTAATCCGAATAAAGAACATGTTTTTAGTGATATTTTCCGGTTTCGTATATTTATTAGACTATTATTTGAAGTTAACTTTAAATTTGTGTTAAGAGTAATTCGTATTTTTTGATTTGTATGTTTATTATGATTCTAAATTATTAAATGTTAGGAACAAAAAAATACGAAAATTTTTTAGGTTTATTTCAGATTATTCGGATAATTTCGGATTATTCGGATATTATCCGAATCCGATCCGAATTGAATTCGGATAGATTCGGATCGGATAGGTATATTCCTAATTCGGATCGGATCGGATCGGATTTCGGATAGGGTCCAAAAATTTTCAAATCCGAATAACCCGAACTGAATAATCTGTTATTCGATCCGATGAACACCCCTAGTTATACGCATATATGAGATACCGAAAGGAAAATAGAAAATAGAATATCGATCACCCGTTTTTAGATTTAAGATCAGGTTCCATTTGTAAGTTGATGTGGAGATTATGAAAATGTGTCAAAAATGATAATGATTTTAGATGCTTTTATTCTTCATGGTTGACTTGTGTGATTTACGGTCCTACCAACATGTTTTTTTGTTTAAAAGTAAACAAGAGTTCTGTCTTTTGCTATAAAGAACAAAACAAACTTGTAAGTTGTATTGTCTTGTAAGTCAATGGTTGTAGTTCGTCTCTTAAGGTTCCTTCATCTAAGGTTTATGGAAACCATCTTTTAACCATGAAGCAACAAAGTTTCCTTTTTAGGAAGTCGGATAAAATCGGTTCTACAGAAAGCCCAAAACTTTTTATTTCGAGCACATTTTTGTCAGTAGAAAGCTTCGCAGAAAACTCTTCCTTGCCAGTTTGTATAAATTAATTAGCGTACACATCAAGCGTTTGTTAAAGCATTCTAAACAGCTCCTCTGAGGGACCTATAATTCTTAGTGTCGTAAGGGATTGTGAGTGAAGGAGAGATAAAATGCAACTGCTTATGAATAAATTTGAAGAAATACTGTTCACCCTCTCTCTAATATTTTAATAAATAAAAGTAGTTGTGAGTAGAAAAATAAAATGTAGTGATAAAAGTATAAAAAATAATATTGAATTAAAAATGAGAGTTTAAATACAGAGGAGCTATTGGAGATGCTCTTAGCCACTTCTATATAAATAAATTTGTTGGAAGACGAATTTTCTTTAATATTGGTTATTAAGGGACCTAAATTGATTAGGTGTGGAAATCAATCATTTCTATAAACATTGTTAATACACGGTTTATGTGCGTTTCCTTAATGCGTCGATGCCCTTACGGAGGGTGTCACTAGAGAACTACACACTCATGAAGAATTCATGTTGAGAAAGACGGTGATGTGTGTCCCCTCCAAAAGTAAAAGTTTTTTTTTGTGTTAACCACGTTTAATAGTGATTTTAAATTCTTTTTTATTAATTTAAACACAATTACGCCCTTGTTGTGTTGCACACATATAACGTATTTATATGTGGGCCCTCGGGTGGACAAAAGTGAAATTGCACTAATTTTGACATTATTTTACTAATTTTATAAAAATTACGTTAAAAGTGACAGAAGATTAATCAAACATCATGTGGTGACGTTGATGGCCGAAAGACATAGGTACATGCACCTATCAGCTGGTGTCCTAATGGTTGAGTGTTATGTGTCATATGTCCAAGGCTTGATGCAAAACTATTATCAAGCCGGGAGTCTCATCGGAAGTAGCCTCTCTATTCTGTGAGGTAGAGGTAAGGATGCCTACATCTTACCCTCCTCATACCCTACCATAGCTTTAGTATTTGTGGGATTTACTGAGTACGATGATGATGATAATTTAAACACAATGTAAAAAAGTTAGTAAAATCTTAAAGTAGTTAATGATAATATCTCTTTTAAAACAACCAATTGATGATAACGTATATTTATCATGCGGATTAACGCAACAACCTATTGATAAAAATTCATCATGTAATAACTTATCATTCTAAACATACAAAACCACAAATAATTGTCTCAGCTCTTATTGTTCTGGTGAAACACATTACGCGTTGATAGACCGCCAATACACGTTAAAGATTCTTTTCTATAGAATATTGAGCTTCCGACTTTCATTTCGACATCCTCGACATTAAATCTATCTTTTCGTTCTTCCATGTAAGAGAATTTTTAGGCAGTGAAGTTTGTGTGTTTGACCCTTGGTCGAGTATCATCTCATTCAGTTTCGAACTATATAATGTTTCATCAACGTATGAAGATTCTCAATCAAAACCGCACTAGGTATTAAATCTGTTTCTTTATCGAGTTCGGTGTGGATTCTTTAATTGTTGGAGAATCTTCTTGTACATTTGTGAATTAGTTTCATTGACATCTTCGATTTTGTTTAACCATATGCATATCATTTCCAAGCTTTTATAGACGAGTGCCTAAGCTCTCTATCTTTATATTGAGAATCAAAACCCTAATCTTGTTTAATAGATCAACCACCCCTTCCATAACCATTATGAAAATTACGACAACCAAAATTTTTGTCTGCGTTAGAACAAGCAGCATCATGCATAGAAGAAATTGTCACAGGTTGTTTAGTTTCTTTCTGGCTGACAATATTTATCATGTCTTCCTTAGCAGCCACAGTGCTAGTTAACTCCATTTTCACCTATCTGAAGAAATTGCCACAGGCTTTAGTTTCTTTCTTACTGACAATATTTATCATGTCTTCCTTAGCAGCCACAGTGCTAGTTAACTCCATTTTCACCGTATCTTCAACTTTATTACTTTTGCTACTTAACTCCAATTTCGTCACACCTTCATCATCATTTTTATTAGAAGTAACACCATTTTGAAAGAGTTAATCTCCCATATATATATGTTGTGTTAAGTGACAACTCATGTTTAATGATAAGGGAGTTTTCTTTGGGGATTGAGAGACGGAATTGCTAGGCCCATATGGCCATAAGTTTTGAATTCTCCGTGGGTCTATCGAGAGGGAATGAGTTGTCAACGAAAAAAGTGTTCTTGAACTGAACGCGAAAGTCGTTTTCCATCATACGATTATTCTCGTAACTCCTCTTTTAGTGTTTATAAAAAAGTTCATAAAAAGCAAGTTTGTTTTGATTTGTCCTAAACGCTGTTTTTGATCATTTTTTAAAGCGTCTTTTCTTGAGTTTTGTTTTAACCAAGGAAAAAGAGGTTATTTGAGATCAACATCTCTAGTTATAAGCCATGAAGGTATTATTAACCTTGTTATATATGAAGAAGCAAACCCTTACAGTATAAATAAAGGCTCCTGAATAATGAAAGAAGAATCAACCACACCTTGTCTTCTTTATCTCGTTATGTATTTACAAAACCATAAAGCCCTTGTTAGAAAGGGTCAGAGACTGAAGAAACACTAACCAGACCCCGGGCAGATTACTGGTAACCTGGGGGTTGGTGAGCTGTTTCCCACGAGGGGTTAGACCCTTGGAAGATGGTTCTTCTGATAACCTGCAAAACAGACACCGTGAGCTCGTCACTGAGAAGGGGGGGTTCCTCCTTGTGACCACCCTCCGGCGTGAGAATCAGACTAGATTGCTCTTTAAATATAAAAATATATTAAGAGATTGCTAGAGCAGATATCAGGTATATATGATAAGATAAGATGTTCTAAGATGATCATACCATTGGGGTATTTATAGCCGAAGGTAGGTTTCCAAGGGGTTTAGCCGGCCCAACACGCTACCAACTGTAACCTATGCACGTGCCTTGCCTGTGAGTGGTGGATAGGTAGCGGCTGACACAGAGCAGGCGTGTCGTGCACTCTTCCTCTTCTGCCAACTACAGGCTAGGCACGTGGTTTGGCAGGAGTTGGTGGGTAGGCGGCGGCTATTGGTCACAGTGCTGTGGCGTGCTGTCTGCCATGCTGCTGTCGGTGAGCTGTCGCATTCGTGGTCAGATCTTTTGTCTGTACCTCGTCAGGTATCACACAAAAGATCCTCCATCATACGGACTGGCTCATTTAGGCGGGAGTTTTCCCCCTCCCGCCTTTGCTCATTCCTTCAGGTGACACTGGGGAGAGTTAAGTGCCTTGTGCGTGTAGCCATGCTGCGCGGGTGGCCTTCCCTAATGGCTTGTATCCGAGGCTGCGGGGACAGGCGGAGTCCTTCACCATTGGGAGGCATTTCCTGCGGGACCAGCTTGCGTACTGCGCGTAAGGACGTTACGTCTCTGAGCATGGTTGGTCCTGCGGATCCAGTTGGTCTCTGCGCAGACGTCCCTGTTTAAGGTGAGTCTTGCGGGTCCAACTGGGCTCTGCTGGGACCTACCTCTTCAAGTCCCCCCAGTCCAATGTTCTTCTCATGAGTGTTTAATAAAATGAGGTGAACTTTTGGACTTGAGCAAAGGGTTTTGAAAAGGGTTTTGTAAGGTTTTCCATGGGGATTCTTTCCGCGGAAGTCCTTGTCACTTGCAGAAATGCCCGAGTTTCCTGCTTGGTCTTTGGGTATGATGCGGGTAGGTCTGTAACCTCCTCGCAAGTCAGGAGCATTGAGTCCCAGTTGTATGTATTTTCCATGAGGTTTTGGTAGTTTTGAACATAGTGATCAATTATGTTAAGACCACCAATTCCATCCTGGAGCTTCAAACAACGTAGTTCTCGACGTTCCCGCTATGCGGGGATGTTATTTCCGTTTCCGCAAGCATTGCCCAGAAGATCCTTCTTGGTTTCAATTCCCAGCGGAGCGCTAGGTATGTGAAGGGTTTTGCCTTAACACTGTACCTGTGCTCGTCTTACGGTTACTTTACTTCCAAGGTATTCCTGGCGTCAATTTCCTGCGGGTGTTAGGTATGTGAAGGGTTTTGCCTTTACACTGTACCCGCACCCGTCTTATAGTTACTTGGTTGCCGAGGTACTTGGCTTCAATTCCCTGCGGGTGCTAGGTATGTGAAGGGTTTTGCCTTAACACTGTACCCGCATCCGTCTTACGGTTACTTGTTCACCAAGGTTTTCTTGGCTTCAATTCCCTGCGGGTGTTAGGTATGTGAAGGGTTTTGCCTTAACACTGTACCCACAGCCGTCTTACGGTTATTTGTTTGCCAAGGTTTATTTGGCTTCAATTCCCTGCGGGTGCTAGGTATGTGAAGGGTTTTGCCTTTACACTGTACCCGCATCCGTCTTATGGTTACTTGCTTGCCAAGGGGTAAGGGGTATTTTCCCGCTTACTTTTTAATATTTTCGAATTTTGAATTTTGAAATTCGAAGAGTTGGTGAAAAGATAAGTCCAAACCTCTGAAACGTCGTGCGACGGTTTCTTCTGACTGTGTCAGGACGTGCAGGGAGTTATGGTGACGTGACAGAACATGGTCATTCCAGTTGCTTTTTCAGGCGCGTGGGCACGGGATTTCGGGCGCGTAGCCGCGAAATCTCTGGCATACGTCCTTGTGACAGATGTTGCCAGCTTGCTTTTGCCACGCGTCATAGTTTCATTGCACCTTTGATTTCTCTCTCTTCCGTATTAAATTCATCGCATTAATTGCGATTACTATATAAAGGGGGAGAGGGTTATTTGCAATTCACACTTTTCACTTTCATCTCTTCTTCTCAAGTAATTTCCGGCGAATTTTTCTGTTCAGTAAAGCATTACCCTGAAATCTCTTTTCATCTTTCTTCCACCATGTCTTCTCATGATGCTGATGACCAGAAGACTGCTGGCGAATGCCAGTGCTCTCTTCCTGTCGATCTGTACCAGTATATCGTCAGGAAGTTCATGCTCGAGTCTCTCGAGCCTGAGTTTCCTGAACCCCACCATACTGTGTACGATGCCCCTAGTGGCAAGATCGGGGTTTATGCTGCATTCTTTGTCTACGGAAACCTTAGGTTCCCGTTGACAAAGTTTGTGTACCGTGTCCTGGAGAGGCACGGTGTGCACCTGACAGAGGTGCACCCCATGGCCATTGCCAAGGTCCGGCACTTTGAGTGGGTGTGCCGGATACTGGGCCTTGAGCCCCTCGTTGACCGTCTGATGACCTTCTACACTTGGAGGTGCATCCAGGGGTGGTACACTCTTACAACCCGTATCAAGGGTTTAAAGATTTGTACCACCGAACGGAGTCTTCGCTCATGGAGAAGAGAGTTCTTCTTCATATCCGCTCGCGCCATCCCTATCGCCATGAAGTTCAAGAATGGCCAGGCGCTTCCGAACCTTCCCGCCCTCAACTACGAGGAGGCGGAATGGTTCTCGAAGATATCTCGGGTCCAGTCCCCGGTTTTCCGTTTTCCGGAGTCGGCGATGGTGATGCTGGGGATGAGCCGGGTGTGGAAGGCGGCGAATGCGGATAAGGTTCCGATCGTCCTTGAATATGGTTCGAACTCTGTCCCTTATGGTACGTCTTGTTTCATTTTGCTGACTTCGATTTTTTCTAACTTTCTTGTTGATTTCAGAGGGGAACGATCTTCAGTCGCTCCTGAACCCGCGGGAGGAAGATGGTCCCGCGCGGATGGGTACTCGTGCTCTGGACGAGAACGAGTTGCCCATCTTAGAGCAGACCGCGGGTCGGTTCGTGGAGGTTTACCCGCCAGGCCAAGAGATCCTGAGCCACCGACGGCCAGGTAAGCCTATCTTCTACCCTGAACCTCTCAATGCTGTGCCTGCTGCTGGAGTTGACATTTCTTCTTCTGAGGAAACCGCAGAAGGTCCTCCACTGGTGCGGAAGAAAAAGGCTGCCGTCGGGAAAGGCAAGGAGAAGGTGGCCTCTACGGCCGACCCGGTAGTCCTATCTGACTCGGAGTCAGATAGTGCAGAGGTGGCGGGGAAGCCCGGTGGTGAGGAGACCACCGCTCCGGAGGCTGTAGCTGTTACCTCCGGGGAGGCAGCGACGACGACGGTTACCGGTGTCAAGAGGCCGGCTCCATCGGGTTCGCCCCCGCTCGTCCGTACGTTCAAGCTCAAGAAACCCCGTAAGTACCCCCATAATTCTTGTCTAGATTTGTTGTTTCAAATAAATTTTTCTAACACTTTTGCTTGTGCAGGTGTGGATGTTGACGCATTCCATGGTGGAGTTGGAGCAAGTATTCCCCCGCCAATGAGGGAAGGCTCGGTCAGCCTTCCCGAGGCGTCGACCCAGGCGTCTGCGCCTGCTTCCGTTGGTTCCAGCCTTCCTGAGGCTGTTCCAGCTGAGAAGGTGTCTCCGCCGGCCGTGAGTGCAATTTTTACAGCATCTTTCACGGAGCCGGCGGTTACTGTTGCTGAGGAGGCGACGCCAACAATGGCTACCACAGCGGCTGCCACTATACCTGCGCCACCGGCACCGACGGCCGGACCATCAGGTACGCGCCGGGCTTCCCGCCGATCTATGCCACCTTCCCATCTGCCTGACCTGTTGGATGGATTTCCTTTAGGTTCAGGTGATGGGTTTGGCGGCTATCGGCCTGTTATTGACCCTACAGGTACGTAGGGTTCTTTTTCCTTTGTATATTTTTGTCATCTTTTCCTAACTGCCTTTGTTTCTTTTGCAGTGTCGGATTCCAATGAAGTGTATGTTCCAAGATGGAACATACGCCGAGGAACAACCCTTCGCACCCCTGTGGAGTGCGTGGATTGGGCTCGCCACGCTGCTCCTCATGGTGCGTTGGGGGGAAGCCATGGCTAGCTACCAGGAGGGTAGGCTAACCAATGAGCTTCGGGTTCTCCAAGCCCGGATGCAGCCCCGCGTCGAGCTGCTTTGTCGTGAAAACGACAAGTTAAAAGCAGCTCGCGCCAAAGAAATATCTGAGACGCGGGCTCTGCGGGAGGAGAACCGGCAGTTGGCCGCTGCCGCCGCCGAGAAGGAGAGAGCATTCAAGGCCCTCGAGGTTGAAGTCCAGGCGCGACTCGAGGCCCGCTCCAAGGCTGCCCAAGCTGTGAATGAACAGCTTCGGCTGGCTAAGGAGACTGCGCGGAACTCAACTGAGAGGGCTGCCAAGGCTGAAGCTGTTGCTGAGCCGCTTCGCGAAGAGAATGAGCAGCTTAAATGCAAATTAAAGGCTCTTCAGCATGCTCATGACGCCTTGGCAATGGAAGATGCCAAGAAGCTGCAGGAGATCCTTGACCAGAGGGGGGTGCTTGACCGCACTGAAAGGAAACTCAAAAGCGTCGAAGAGGCTGCCGCCAAGGAAGTTCAACTTGCCAACCTTGATAAAAGCGGAGCCGAACGTGCTTACAAAGAAAGTCAAGCTACCCTCCAATGGCTGCTTCGAGAAGCGTTGCCTCAGGTATCTTTATCTTTTTCTTTACGCTTTCCGCTCGTAATTAGAAAATGTTCTTACTTTGTATTCTTTTGTAGGTTGTGTGTCGGGTCCTTTCTGAGACCTCTTATGACGATGCGATGAGCGCAGCCCTCAACGCTTCTCATGAGGATGGGGAGAAGACTGGCTTCCTGCTTGGTCTAGGGTTTGCTGAGAGAGGCTTTCCGCCCTCCAACTTCCCTTTATTCAATGTTAATACTGAAGCTGCTTATGACCAAGCTGTGAACCAGTACGCTGCCTTCCCGCATCCAGTGGTGGAGAAGGTGAATGAAGCTGCTGCTGCTGATGATGGGCTAAACATCCTTAAGGCTTTCCTTGGGCAGCCGCTCTCTGACGGTGCTGGTCCAAGCGGAGGTGGCCCTGAAGCCTGATCCTGAAGATCCCTTCCCACTGCTAGGGTAGACTTAGCTTTGTATAGATTTCTTTTAGGCGGGTAGTTACCCGGCCACTGTTGTAATATATCATTGAAATATACGATTGTTATTCCTTTCATTGAATTCTTTGCTTTATAAACTTATGACTTGCATACTTAGTTTAAAATAGCAATTTTCCAAGTGTTTAGAATAAGAACCTTTGAACGTGGTTGATAGTGGGTTAAAGTTTCGCTTCCTCCTTCGTGATTGTGCGGGTAGAACCGTCATTTGCACTTGGTAGGATGGCTAAACTTTAACTTTTATCTAACCTGCGTGTAGGTTTTTCTTACTTTTTGAGGATAAGTTAACCTTTGAACGTGGTTGATAATAGGTGTGAAGTTTTGCTTCCTCTTTCGTGATTGCGCGGGTAGAACCGTCACTTGCACTTAGTAGGATGGCAAAACTTTACCCATACCTGACCTGCGTGTAGGTTTTTCTTACCTTTTTAAGAATTTTGTTTTGAATCGTTCGACGCGCGGTTGTCGGTAGGTTAGTGTTCATCTTCCTTTCATGATTCGTGCGGATAGACCGGCACTTTCATTTAATGGAATAATTGAACTCTTCTCCTTCAACTGACCTGCGTGAAGGTTTGCCACGTTATTGGGTTCGTGCGGGTAAGACCGCCTTCCCACGCAACGACTTCACGTAATGTGAATGCCGTCACCAGTGTTGGATAGTTTTAACCGTTCGACGCGCGGTTGTTGATAGGTTAGTGTTCATTTTCCTTTCATGATTCATGCGGATAGACCGGCACTTTCATTTAATGGAATAATTGAACTCCTTCAACTGACCTGCGTGAAGGTTTGCCTGTTGAGGATAGGTTAACCTTTGAACGTGGCTGATAATAGGTGTGAAGTTTTGCTTCCTCTTTCGTGATTGTGCGGGTAGACCCGTCACTTGCACTTAGTAGGATGGCATAACTTTACCCATATCTGACCTGCGTATAGGTTTACCTTTTCCTCTTAAGAATTTTGAACCGTCCCACGCGCGGTTGTTGATAGGTTGGTGCAGTTCCTTCGAATGATTCATGCGGATAGACCAGCACTTTCATATGTTAACTTTTTTCCCCTTCAACTGACCTGCGTGAAGGTTTATCATGCTTTTTGGGTTCGTGCGGGTAGGACCGCCTTCCCATGCAATGACGTTTTTTGTAATTATGCGGTGAAAACCGGCATATTAGTGTGTACAAAAGTATAAATGTAAATCATCAGCTTCGACGTTTGAAAGAGAATCATTTCCATTAGAAGTGGCTCTTGGCCTTTTCTGTACAAATTGGAATTGATTACATGCAAACTGTGTAATTGAACTCCCTTCCATGTTGGGACAGGAGTGCCATCGAGCCGACACGCACCTGTTTCGGGATCTCGTTCTTTACGCAGCATGTAGTCTCCATATTGAAGCTGATTTTTTATTCATGTTTACCCCAGCCATGGTTCCACACGCACCTGCCTGCCTGCTTAGCTTTTATTTCGCCACGAGGTGTGCGAGCGTCCCATCTCTGACGAATGTTTCGACCATGTCTTTTACGTCTATGCATTCTTCAGTGTTGTGGCCTTTTGTTCTGTGATAGTCACAGTACTTGCTCCGATCAGCATCGTGACGATGTCGGATTACTGGAGGCTTTGGCCATGGGAGCTCTTCAGTAGCAAATATGTCAGTGACGCTTTTGGTAAGTGGCGTCCATCTGGAGTTCCGGTGCAGCTTTACATTATCCCTTTCACCCAATCGGTGCTGTAAGCCGGATGAGGTGTCAAAGTTTACCCTTGACTGCCAAATGCCTTGCTTCCGTTTTTTGTTCAATCGGGCGGTGAGGACGTTGTCCTCTCTCGTCCTCTGGGTGTAAAGGTTTGTGCTCTGCGGAAGGTCTCTACCCAGTTGCTTCTCCGTTTCCGCATAGCGTTTGGCTGCTGTCATGATGCCATCCCATGTGGATGGCATTCCATCTTTACCCGTTAGGGTGCGGATAAGCTCTGGGTCCTGCGCGCCCTGGATGAAGGCTGCGCGAACAAGATCCTCGCTGATATTGCCCAAACTTAACTTCTTTGAGTTGAAGCGAGTGATGAAGTTTGGCAGAGATTCATCTTCTTCCCGTATGCATTTGAGGATTGTCCATTGCTCCTCGGTATACTTTCGCTGCTGGCTGAAGTGTTGGCTAAACTTCTGCTGGAAGTCTGCCCAGTCGTAAACGTGGTTAACCGGTAAACGATCAAACCAAACCCTAGCAGCCCCCACCAGCGTCATTTGAAACATGTAACACCACGTGGGTTCCGTCCAGTTGCTGACGGTTGCCCCTGCTATGAACCTGTTCAAATGGTCGTCTGGGTCGGACATACCATCATAAGTGCCTATGTTGGGCATTTGTTTGGCACTTTTTGGGGCAATTGCTTCCGCAATGTCCCTTGCAAATTTGGACGTTCCCGCATTTGCAACGTTCGGTCTGAACGTTTTGGAGAAGTCTCGTGAACTTCCACCTGTGCTTTTTGGTTTGAAGGCTTGTCCAAAATGCCTTCTCGGTTGGGAGTCCGTTTCCTTACGCTTCCCTTTTGCCCTATGGCGAGGGTTCGCGTCGGAGTCGGATTCCTCCGAGTCATTGTCCAAGTATCCTTCGAATTCGTCGGCCTGTTGGACGGAACGCAAGCGTTCGTCCAACTCAGCTTGGAATTCCTTTTGTCGTGCCTCCGCCCATGCCTTAACTTCATCGAGAGTTTGGCGGGGGAGTCTTGTTCGTTTTTTAAACTGGGTATCGGTGAATCCCAGTGGGCGATTATTTACTGCACTTGCCCCAGCTTGGGTAACTGGGGTAGTGTTCGTAAAATTTACTTCACTTGCCCCGGCTTGGGTAACCGGGGGTAGTGTTTGTAAAAACTGTGTTGCCGGTATTCCCTCCAGTAGCTGGGGTTTGTGGTTACCGGAGTTTCTTTAACCATCTTTCTAGAAGTTTGAAAAACTGGAGAAAAATGAAGTTCTAGCTTTATGCACGGATGGCGCCAATGAAGAAACACTAACCAGACCCCGGGCAGATTACTGGTAACCTGGGGGTTGGTGAGCTGTTTCCCACGAGGGGTTAG
This sequence comes from Bidens hawaiensis, assembly GCF_021521415.1. Lineage (NCBI taxonomy): Eukaryota > Viridiplantae > Streptophyta > Magnoliopsida > Asterales > Asteraceae > Bidens > Bidens hawaiensis. The sequence continues at coordinate 238,060 of NW_027496201.1, forward strand.
ACCCTTGGAAGATGGTTCTTCTGATAACCTGCAAAACAGACACCGTGAGCTCGTCACTGAGAAGGGGGGGTTCCTCCTTGTGACCACCCTCCGGCGTGAGAATCAGACTAGATTGCTCTTTAAATATAAAAGTATATTAAGAGATTGCTAGAGCAGATATCAGGTATATATGATAAGATAAGATGTTCTAAGATGATCATACCATTGGGGTATTTATAGCCGAAGGTAGGTTTCCAAGGGGTTTAGCCGGCCCAACACGCTACCAACTGTAACCTATGCACGTGCCTTGCCTGTGAGTGGTGGATAGGTAGCGGCTGACACAGAGCAGGCGTGTCGTGCACTCTTCCTCTTCTGCCAACTACAGGCTAGGCACGTGGTTTGGCAGGAGTTGGTGGGTAGGCGGCGGCTATTGGTCACAGTGCTGTGGCGTGCTGTCTGCCATGCTGCTGTCGGTGAGCTGTCGCATTCGTGTGGTCAGATCTTTTGTCTGTACCTCGTCAGGTATCACACAAAAGATCCTCCATCATACGGACTGGCTCATTTAGGCGGGAGTTTTCCCCCTCCCGCCTTTGCTCATTCCTTCAGGTGACACTGGGGAGAGTTAAGTGCCTTGTGCGTGTAGCCATGCTGCGCGGGTGGCCTTCCCTAATGGCTTGTATCCGAGGCTGCGGGGACAGGCGGAGTCCTTCACCATTGGGAGGCATTTCCTGCGGGACCAGCTTGCGTACTGCGCGTAAGGACGTTACGTCTCTGAGCATGGTTGGTCCTGCGGATCCAGTTGGTCTCTGCGCAGACGTCCCTGTTTAAGGTGAGTCTTGCGGGTCCAACTGGGCTCTGCTGGGACCTACCTCTTCAGAGACCAAGGTCAAGGTCTCTCGACCACCTTCGACACTCAAGCCTGTTGAATGTGATGTATTAAGAGAAAAGAAGATGCTATACCATGGAGGTGGAGCATCCTTTTTATAGGGAACACATGATTAGGGTTTCTTTGGGCCACTATATATGTTAGCCCATACACAATTGGTTCGAATGAAATTAGTCTCTACAATAATTAAATCCAAAATGAAAGGTTTATCAGTTTTTATTATTTATTTTGAGTGAAGTTTTTACCAGATACCTTTCGTTAGTTTTAAATATTCTTAGGGACGTGAATCTCTTTTACAACACGAACCTAACATATTTTTTTTGGCTTTGAGTTTAGTCTAAATGGTATAGGTTGAGCCCGCAAAAAGTTTGGCTAAACAGGTTGTGTTCGTCACTTCGGCATGACCTACTTCTTTTTAAAATATTTATAAATTGCATATTTATGTTCTCTATTAATTTACAGTTTATATTTGAGTAATGGCTTGCAAAAACTAATACAAAAACAAAAAAACTTCCAGGATATGAATATATTTTGACTTCAAAATGTCAAAGTCACCTCTTTGCCATGAATATGAGTATTTGAAATATGTATCTTGATAAAAGAGAGATAATAAGCTTAAAAATACTTTACTTTCTTTGTAATTAGCCCCTCTTTGCCATCTTATCAGTTGTCATGATGTGGTATAGAATCACTAATTATTTTAAAAAAATTCATATATAATATGCTCATATATATATGATTGTCGGTTTTTGTGTAGTCTTGAATGATGGTAGTATGAGAATAATGAGATGGTTGGTTTGCCACCAGGATCTTGCCTAATTCCCGATTCGATACTTCAGTGCTGACAATACGATAACCCTAAGTAACCCAAAAATAA